>NC_135218.1:21126354-21128854 GCF_052324685.1 Brachyhypopomus gauderio | reverse complement strand
TGACTCACAGCCCCTGTAGTTCCTCCGTTTGAACTGCCCGGCAGAGACTCGGAGGTGTAAGAGAGAAGAACAAAGTTCAAACGTTTCATTCTACCTTAACGTCTATCTTTTCTCCCTCCGCTCTCTTTCTCTTTCCCTTTCTCTCTCTCTCTCTCACTCCCTCTCTCTCTCTCTCTCTCTCTCTCTCTCTCTCTCTCTCTCTCTCTCTCTCTCTCTCTCTCTCTCTCTCTCTCTTTCTCCCTGTCATTCCCTCTCCTCTCTCTCATTCATCCACGTTTATTTGCCAGGGCGGGACGTTTGAGCCACCGGCACCTTTGAGGACGACAGGTGACGACCCATAAGAGTGCCACTCCAGATGGATCATTAACCAGCCCCCTCAACCCCACACAGTGTCCCACAACCCTGCCGACGTCCTACTGCAAATCAGGACACTTTTTTACAAAAACATCCAGTTTTATGGTCACAGTAAAACTCTTTCGTTAATGTTAAAAACACAGCATTAAGTTTTGATTCGTGTTCTGCCCTCAATGTGAAATTACACTGAGGTTATAAAATATTTGTACTGTTTATTTTACCGAGTTGGAGGTTCTATGAGCCTTTAATTAAATCTCTTATGTAGTCACTCATAATTGCTGATTATACTGACAGCATGTCAGATATAATCTGGGCATGCTGGAAAAAAAAAGACTCCAAACAGCAATGGGAGATTTCAGCAGAACAGTCTCAGCTCAATTATCTCACAGGGTCTTGCAGTCACGCAGTAGAGCCCTGGGCTAGCAGACACAGCTCCCCGCCCTCTGGAGGCCTCCAGTCTGAACGCAGGGATGTACAAGAGGTGGAGTGGGGGGGTGGGGGTGGGGGTGGTGGTGCTGGACCACAGTGTTCCAGAGGTGCTCCACGCACGGCCAGTGGGTCATAACCCAGAGGGGAGTGCGTGGAGGAGAGAGGAATATGAAAACAGAGAAAGAGAGTGAGAAAGAGAGAGAGAGACAGAGAGATTCACACACCTTGACCTTCTCAATCTGGATGTTATACTGCATTGGTTTTGGGGGAAGGAAAGTCCAGTCTGAAATTAGCTGTCACTATACGTGATTCATAGGAAGAAAAATGTAAATGTAATTATACTCCACCCACAGCCTGTCTCGATGTTGCTGCTGTTTCCAATTTAAACGTAGCATGCAAGAGTATCCTTGCTGATTGATATCATATTTTTAAAGCATGTCGTAGTAACAGCTGATCTTATATCAGATACCACCTGCTGGTGTCATTGCAGTCGTTAGGATGGAAAAGTCAAAAACTGTCCCTGAAACAGCGCTGCTGTACCCTGACCTCTAACTGAACAGCGTGTCTCAGAGTCAAGGCTGCAGTAGAGGGAGGCAAACTATCTTTAGCACTGGTACACAGAGGCTCCTCTTTAACACTCATTCACACGCCACTGAGACGGTCTAATTAGACGTCCTGACTTACTGACAGGAGCAATATGAGACATTTAAATCCCAGAGTTGAGAGTTAAACAGTGTAACATTAATAAATAATAAACACAAAAAAGCTCAAATAAATGAATAACAATACTGTACAGTAATAACATTAACGCTCACAACAGGCTTCTTTCGTGATGTCATTGTTCTGCACAAGTTGTCAGTGTGTCACTATGCAGTCGACAAGTTGCCAGTGTGATCAGTATTTTATGCATTTATCATATTTTATTTTTCATAATGATAGTGTTAAAATTCTTCATTTTACTCTCAATCTGGAACTGCAGCTGCTATTTTTTGAACATTTCAAAGAGCTGCAGGCAAAGATTTGTGGGTGACTGAAGATCTGGATACGCCAGTTGGCCTTGGAATTCTCCGGAATGAAGGACACGTGAATTCTCCGGAATGAAGGACACGTTTCTCGGCCACGTTCAGCCTCAGCTTGGAGCTACAGCTAACGTGACAGTACATTCATTTGCAAGGTGCTGTGTTAATTGAAACTTTGGTGTTGTCTTACCAAAGGCATATTAATGTCATTTCTTTCTGTTCGTTCTTGTTTTTTCATGTGTGGACGTAATTATTGGTTACATTTGTAATTTTAGTATTAGAATTTTAGTATTAATTATATAATTAATAGTTTCCTACCATAGTGCTAAAGTTAATGTTTTGGGGGGATTCTCTAAGTGTATGTGAATGACTAAACTAAAAGTTTATTTGGTGATTATTTCATTTAGGTCTGCAGGCCTACCAGACTTCCCAGTACCTCTTCACTGTGCCCTGTAGGCCATGTCAGCCTCTGACCCACAGACGCTGCACCAGGGGCTTCAGTGCTGCATTTTCTGATCGATATGATGAACGCTCTCAGAGTCCCGGATCTAGCGCTGGGTCATGCAGTCAGCTAAGTGTTTGTTTAAAAATAAACAAACCAATAAAAAAGAATACCTCCTCACAACAGTGGATATTGGTGATCAAGTTCCTCTCTCAGTGTCTATCTGACTCTCTCTCTCTCTCTCTCTCTCTCTCTC
>NC_135218.1:20976354-21123854 GCF_052324685.1 Brachyhypopomus gauderio | reverse complement strand
TTTTCGTTCATTTTTAAAATCACTTTTATCGATGCTCGGTTTGGTCTCTAACTTCTAAATAGTACACAGCCTGAACGATAAATCAGCTAATTTTACTTTCTGCATATCTCAGCAATCGGCAAAAAGTTCCCCCAAGTGCTCACGTGTTTAGAGAAAAAAATTAGGCCTGCTTCGTTGTGATTATTAAGAATCAATTAATTTATGCAGGTATTTCAATGTTGTTTCGGTAGAAAGCCACGTGGAAACGTCAAATCAATGCAAAATGCCTGTAAACATAAACCATCACTGCGTGGACCCTGATTTTCTTCAAACATATTACATATACCGCGAGCGATGGCCGTGCTTGATTTGACTTGTATTTTCTGTGTGCCTGTGTAATATATGATAGTTGAAAAAAACCGGCAGTCAGGCCAAACGTTGTTTTGACAAATGCTATATAGGCTTTACAGATTAGTAATTGTATAGTGGAGGACTGAGTTTTATAACAAATGTCTCTCACGTGTTCATAAAATATACTCCAAATAGTAACTTCTATAATGCGAGATTAAAACGTTTTGTCTTTAATCTACCAGTTTCATCAGGCAATCCTGCCAGTCCTGTACCGCATTAATGATCCCAAACAACTTCCATATCGTGTAATATAGAAATAAAACACTTGCACTTTTTTGACCAAGTGGTCACGGCTGATCTAAACCAAATCAGCCCCATTCGGCTAAATCGTGTCCTGACCGATGAAACGAGCCATGGGAGGTTATGTCAACGTTCCCTCAGTTTTCATAAATAACGACGGACACGTTATGCTTGGACTCACCGACACACTCGTTCGCGTCCCGCGCCGTTGCGCGCTGCCACGGTCGGTCGTAGTGAAACGGCTTACACCTGTCGCACTCGGGCCCGCCGGTGTTGTGTTTACACTCGCACGCGAGGCCGCCGTCGCGCTCGCGCACGCACCGGGACGCGTGGCCGTTACACTTGCACCGGCCGCCGACCTGCAAGTCCGACGCTGCGTAAAAGTACGAGTCCCGGGCCAGCTCCGAGTCGTCCTCGTTCTCGTCGCCGAACGTGTGCAACCGACTGAACGTCACCCTGATGTCCGTGGCGGTGACCCAGTCCTGGAGCACCGGGGAGTTGTCGAAATCGTGCGCGGACGGTCGTCCGTCCAGGGTGCTGAAGGCGATGAGGCCACCGGAGAGCGGGTGCATGTCCGTGTGGGAGTCCGTACAGATGGCCTCCTGCTCGTTCTGTTTGGTGATGCCTGCTTTATTGGGCTTGTTGAACATCTTTCTGCACTGGGTCGAATAGAACTGGAATGGTACCCAAGTCTTGCCGTAGTCCATGGATTTGAAGATGACCATGGACTCCGGTCGCGGGGAGCAAAACTGCAGGCTCACGTAGGTCACCTCGAACTTCTTCCCGAGGGACAACGTTAACGTGACGTTCTGGGGGTACTGGACGTAGTTGTCCGACTGCCAGCACGTCAGGTTGTGTGGGTTGTTCAGGTCCGTTAGATACGCCGGTGGGTGATGCTTTTTTGGGTCCAGTGCATCGCACGTGTGGCAGTTTCGGTTCCTTTCGTCTCCTTTTTCCGTCACCACGCAGTAACGACTGGGGCTCCTGCCACAGGTACTGGACACGCGAACCTCCTTCCCGAACGCCGAGTTCACAAAATCGGGGATGCATCTTCTGGGATGGCCGTTCTCGTCGTAGCACGGGTCCGGCGGGGAGGTCTGAGCAGCGAACACGTTCGTGCCGGGGCCACCCAGAGTCCCTTCCACGATACAGGTGATTGTCACCAAAGTGACCAAGACATCCGGAATTCTTACCATCGCAGTCTGCGTCCTTTAGGGGTCTTCGAGATGAAAGACGGCGGTACTCTGAATAAGAGACGAGAATGCGCGCAATGAGTACAGCTGTTCTGGATGCGAATAGAGTGGTTAACATGTGAATGTGCTGCTAACTCGCATACGCTTCTGCGACATTGCCATTTGACTAGGCTAATTAACAACTATTAGGACACTATAATTCGTATATTTCAGTTTCAAAATCTAGAAAATAATACGTCAGATTGGTGAATACACAAGTTTTTATGAATCACCGAAAAGCGAAACATAAATCGGCTTACGAGGTGAAGAGATCTCCGTATAGGACACTGGACCTCAGTAAGTGATCAGATAAAGCATGAAGTCCTACAACGTAATCTCCGGGTCTCCGGCTCCTCTAGAAACGACACGCGCTCACGTCTCTTTCTAGAACGAGTTCTCGGCGTTTGCAAAACCATATATGACATCCGCTGGTTTTAGTCTTTTCCACTGTCTGCCACATTCACGTTTTCACAATACCTCTCTCTCTCTCTCTCTCTCTCTCTCTCTCTCTCTCTCTCTCTCTCTCTCTCTCTCTCTCTCTCTCTCTCTCTCTCTCTCTCTCTCTCTCTCTCTCTCTCTCTCTCTCTCTCTCTCTCTCTCTCTCTCTCTGCCGATGCACTGTACGCGTGTGGAGAGACGAGGTTTTACGCAGCGCTTGGAGCCGTCTTGAGGAGGGACACCGACTGTGTAAAGGGAGCGAACAACGACATCCACTGGTGGGTTATCAATAAAACGAGCGCGCACGCTGCGCTTTGAGGAGGACATCAAATAGCATGCACGTTTATATAACACAATTATCTATCTATCTATCTATCTATCTATCTATCTATCTATCTATCTATCTATCTATCTATCTATCAAAGCGATGAAAATAATATAATACTACTACTAATAATAAAAATAAGTATTATTTTTATTATTAGAATTGGTGTTGTTGTTATAAGACGAAGCTGAAGGAAAATAATAAATCTCTGATGGATTATTATTTTTGTCATTAATGCTAATAGTCGTAAGGACTGTTTCTTGTTTGTTTCTTTGGGTTTGAGTTTTTTACATTTATTTTCTGGCACCATTCAGTGCTTCATTTTATGTTATTCAATTCATATACAGCATAAAATTTCAATATAAAATTGGCATCCTCCATCTAAAATGATTTAAGATATTTAAACGAGAAAGAAGAAGTATATTACATAACGATAACGCTGGCCATGGTTTACACCCAATGTAGCCCTGATTATTAACCCAACGTTTATTTTGAATCACAATCAAATTTAATGAGCACTATAGATGTTAATTAAACTGGTAGTTTTGTTCTCTGATGACTCAGATGAAGGAGTGATGGTGAGGCAGTTCTTTATTTAAACTCCAAATTATTAAACGGGTTTGGGTTACGGCGCTAGAAAGACGATCCGTAGTGCATAATTTCTTCGTATTTTAGCAGTGCTGAAAGGTAACTACATCGGATATAAATATAACTTTAGCCAAACAAATAACCATTGCCAACTCTTTAAGAATTTTATAACATTTGCCAAATCTTTAAGAATTGTATACTTATTTTAAAAATGTATATGTGTGTTGTATGCACGCATTATTCCCATTTTACCTAATTTCGAAGTAAATATTTTGTCTGTCACCACGTCTACTTCTACTGTTTTATACTGGGCAGCAAGATTTTAAAATATTGCTTATAGTAATATTACAATAACAGTGCGGTCAGATACAGAATTTGCTTTATATTCTGATACTGCCAGCAGTCGAAAGTGAAAGAACTTTACATGTGACTGATAAAATGTACCTCAAACTAGTTTTGAGCATTCCAGATTTACTAACTAACCCTGAGTAATACTTCACGCCTGTATTTGATGGCGCCAGTCTTTCCACTATACCATGCGCTTTGGTACGTTACTCTCCAACAGGACATTTTATTAATTAAATAAAACAGTTAACTTGTTATATAAGCCACAAAATTATTTAACTTAGAATCTAGATAATTTTATCTAGAGAATAAATACCAATAATAATAATAATAATAATAATAATAATAATAATAATAATAATAATAATAATAAAAGCTAGTAATCATTTGATACAAACACAGATAGCAAACACGCACATTTCGTTAACTACAATAATACATACTAAAAAATACCTTGCGTGTATTATGAATACATAACCGACATTTCTAAACTATAAGGATGTGGTTTGTCGGTTCCGCTGAGATCATTATAATCCTAAACCCGTCTACTTGCCGATGCCCGTCTGTCTCATAGACTGACCTGTAAGGGTTTACGCTGGTTTATCTCGACCCACTACAGCACAGAAATGATCTCACCTTGCGTTACCGAGGCCGCAGAACCATGTTCGGTGCGCGATTCACATTGCGGTTGGATGATGATTTAAAACAGGTGACTTTTGCGGTGAGAGAAAAACGTGGCCTAGCATTCCGATCAGAGTGTTTCGGACTGTCCCCTCGGTCTTCATTACAATTCGGCGGGATTTTCTCCCAGGATGTCAAATGCATTGTTATGCGTTAATGTACACTGAGGTCGCGACACTGTTTCTGTGAGCAACTGTGGGCGGAAGCGCGTGCAAACCACCGGCGTTCCGAGACACCTCTAACAATATGAAGTCTACAATTCACAGTTGTTTTGCTGTGAAGTAAATTTAAGCGCCTTTTTGTTTCAATTTCTTTTAATGGTTCTAATATTGCTCATCAAAATGTGTAAGTTTTTTTTTTAATATAGCCAATATAACCGTAGCCAAGTCACAATTAACATGAAATAAGCTTTCTATAAGCAATGAAACATATTTAAAGACATCAATAAATAAAACATATAAATAGCTGAGAGTAATAAACATATTTCTTATGAAAAGGCGCTTGCTTCCAATATATTTATGGCCACTAGATGGCAGTGTCAAGTCTATTGCAAAGTATCGTCGGATTTTGTTTTATATATATATATATATATATATATATATATACTGCTAAAAAAAATAAAGGGAACACTTAAACAACACAATGTAACTCCTTGTCAACCACAGTTCTGTGAAACCAACCTGTTCAGTTAGGAAGCAACACTGATTGTGAATCAATTTCACCTGCTGTAGTGCAAATGGATCAGACAACATGTGGAAATGAGAGGCAATTAGCAAGACACCCCCTATAAAGGAGTGATTCTGGAGGTGGTGACCACAGACCTTTTCTCTGTTCTCATTCTATATGACTGATGTTTTGGTCACTTTGGCATTTTGTCAGTTCTCTCACCATAGAGGTAGCATGATGCGGTGTCTACAACCCACAGAAGTTGCTCAGGTAGTGCAGCTCATCCAGGATGGAACATCAATGCGAGCTGTGGCAAGAAGGTTTGCTGTGTCTGTCAGCAGTGTCCAGAGCATGGATTGGTACACCAGGAGACATGGAGGGGGCCGTAGGAGGGCAACAACCCAGCAGCAGGACCACTAACTCCTCCTTTGTGGAAGGAGGAACAGGAGGAGCAGTACCAGAGCCCTGCAAAATGACCTCCAGCAGGTCACTAATATCCATGTTTCTGCTCAAACTGTCAGAAACAGACTCCATGAGGGTGGTATGAGGGCCCGACGTCCACAAGTGGGGCTTGTGCTTACAGCCCAACACCGTGCTGGGCGATTGGCATTTGCCAGAGAACACCAGGATTGGCAGATTTGGCCTTAGCACCCTGTGCTCTTCACGGATGAGAGCAGGTTCACACTGAGCACATAGCAGAGTCTGGAGACGTGACAGTCTGGAGACGCTGTGGAGAACGTTCTGCTGCCTGCAACATTCTCCAGCATGACCGGTTTGACAGTGGGTCAATAATGGTGTGGGGCAACGTTTCTTTGGAGGGCCACACAGACCTCCATGTGCTAGCCAGAGATACCCTGACTGCCATAGGTACCGGGATGAGATCCTAAGACCCATTGTGAGACCATATGCTGGTGCAGTGGGCCCTGGGTTCCTTCTGATGCATGACAATGCTAGACCTCATGTGGCTGAAGTGTGTCAGCAGTTCCTGCATGATGAAAGCATTGATGCTGTGGACTGACCTGCCCGTTCCCCAGACATGAATCCAATTGAGCACATCTGGGACATTGGATTGAGGGACATCAAGACCAGCCCTATATTCTGAGGAATAAATCTATCATAAACACGTAATGTCATAAACATTTGTAAAGATGGCTTTGGCCAGTAATATGTGTCAGAACAATTCAAGCATCCCCAGTGACCACAGAATCTCAACAAAACCCACTGGACTTTCTATCAATACTGGGTAGAATCCCTAAAAAACACTGCACACAGACAAAACATCTCTGCCTAGTGGCATTTGAAATAAATGCAGAGAAAGTACAAGACCAGTGGTTTCAGCAGGTGTAAGTGATGTCCACTTCATTACCATACACTGCACACAAAACCCTTTTATTTTTATAAATAATATAAAGAACAAGAGCATAACTGCCTGTTGTCATAGTCTATAAATTAGTCTACAAATTACAGTACAATAAGTTAGTTTTCAAGTTTGTTTGTGGTTATGTGAACTGTATGTGTAATGTGTGTCTGTGTGAACTATGTGTGTAGTGTGTGTCAAAGTCAAATTTATTTATATAACGCTTTTCACAACACATGTTGTCACAAAGCAGCTTTACAATCGTATGGGTCCAGATCCCTAATGAGCAAGCCACAGTCGACAGTGGCGAGGAAAAACTCCCTATAGGGTGGGGATTAGGAAGAAACCTCGGGAGGACCAAGACTCAAAAGAGAACCCATCCTCCATTGGGTGGCCTGTGTGTCTGTGAACTGTGTGTAGTGTGTATTTGTGTGAACTGTGTGTGTAATGTGTGTCTGTGTGCACTATGTGTGTAGTCTGTGTCTGTGAACTGTGCGTTTAGTGTACGTCTGTGTGAACTGAGCATGTAGTGTTTGTCTGTGTGAACTGTGTGTGTAGTGTTTTTACAAAACAAGTCCTATTTTCAAAATTGTTATGCACTGTTCAAATAGAGAACCCACGTTAAATCTCCTTACCACCTCTCTCTTTATGTGCTTTTAGACTTCACACTGAATCATTTAGAATTCACACTGAATCATTGTAGTAACAGTAGTTTGTGTGTGTGTGTGTGTGTGTGTGTGTGTGTGTGTGTGTAAGAGCTTACGGTAAGTTAAGCATGCAAATTGGGGCCAACATGAGGAAGTGAAGTGTCACAGTACAGCCCCTGACCCCTCCCTTTGGGTGTGTGTATGTGTACTATGCGTCTGTTTATGTCCATATATGTATTTCCTTTGGGTGTGGTTACGTGGGTGTGTGTTGCACTTGGTCCTCATTACGTCTTGGTATTTAATGTGTGTGTATTTTGTGATCAGTGCTCGTCTGTGTCTGAGTCTCACTACGTGTGTGCTACTTGTTAAGTGTTTCTGGGGACTCACTCTTCCACCTCCCTCTCTGTGGAGCTTAGAGGTGTTTTTACTAATACCTACACACAAATCCTGTGGCTACACACACAATAAAACATCACTCATTCAAACACACACCCACACACACCTACTCATTCCAACGCACTCCCTCTGTCAGTCTCTCTCCTTCTGACACACCTTTCACACCTTTTAATCCCACAGCGTTTAATGAGCGTTACTCCAGCCCTGGAGAAGTGTTGTACTGAAGATGCTGCTGGAGTCTATGTGCTACCACTGTTCTTTATGGACGTTTAGGACTCCTTTGTGCTAAGCTGTGCACCACTGTGCCTTTTGTTTTGCACCCCAGCGCCCCCTGGTGGAGGTATTTCTGTGATCTCGCTATTTCTATTGCCAGCCAAATGTCTCTAGCCTCCCTCTGTCACATGCATTCATTCTCTCTCTCTCTCTCTCTCTCTCTCTCTCTCTCTCTCTCTCTCTCTCTCTCTCTTTCTCTCTCTCTCTCACTCACTCACACACACACACACACACACACACACACACACACACACACACACACACATGTGTATATATATATATATATATATATATATATATATATATATATATATATATATATATATATAGAGAGGAGAGAGAGTGTTATGCATCACATTGACTTCAGTGATGACTGAAGTCAAACTAGCTGTAGCCCTCGCACTGCAAATATTTAAGATAAACACACAACAGTGTGACGATTGCACCCATACCCGAGCAGGATGGTACAACACAATTCAATTCATAAAAATAACACAAACATCAAAGGACGACTTCTGCTTGTGTGTGGGAGTAGAAACTCCTCCCAGTGACCACAACTCCTCCCCCTCCACGTCCTGCCTTACACCTTCCCCAAACTCACTTCCTGTTAGACACACTGCTGAGTGTTTGCACGCGCGTGTGTGTGTTTTGCTCTTTAAGCACAAGCTGCTCGTACTTCGCCCTGAAACCGGTGCTGCCTGCTCTTCCCATCCGTCCCGAATGGCTGATGTGGGGGACGTGACACACGTGAGCTCCATCTCGCTCCGGAGGGACAGAGCAAGGCGGGCTTGAGACAGGCAGGTAAGACTGGCAGGTGAATCTCCCAGGACCGTTTCAGCGTGCTCACGTGCAGGTTTAAGTTGGGGGTGAATTCAGAGGAGGATTTCGTTGGGGACACCCAGACGTGCCTGGAGGGTGTCGGGCTGCTCTGGTAAGACGCTGGTCACTGCTGCTGTGGGTTGACATGGATGCTTGGGGTGGGCAGGTCCAACCGTGGCGTACCCGCACGTCCGGACGCTAGGAGACACCGCTCCAGGGGCCGGTGCAGAGAGCCAGAGGTTCCGAGCGTGGTGCTGTGGTGCTGGTAGTGGTGGGTGTGAGTGCCACAAACAGGTCCCATACATTCCTCCAAAACACTTCCTTGTGACTGAAGGGAGTTCAGAATACATTCGGTCCTGATCTAGACTTAGTCTGGTTCTAGTTCTGGATGTAGACCAGCCAGTGTGCAAAAGAATTCAAAATTGATTTTGGTACTGGGCATAGTCTGGGCTTCATGTGTGTGAACTGAAGATCAAGACTTAGTCTGAATCTGCTGTTCATCCAGACACACTGAGGTAGTTCTGGGGTGATTCTGTGGGACTCCGGCTACATGCTGCTACGGCTGGTGTTGGGCTGGCTGGCTGTGTGCAGCGGTGTGCTCAGGGAAGCCCCCTCCGTCAGTAGGCCTTTCTCATTTCACTCGAAAATGAACCTCAATACTTATTAAATGAGCTGCACATCTGAGGTGTTTTTCCATGGTACGTGTTCTCTTAAGGGACAAGTTTTCTGGTTATGGTAACCTTCTGTTGAGACAGTGGTGAAGAGGGGTTAGTTTACCTGCTGGGGGGAACTGGGACAAGTTTACCAGCCCTAAAAGGTGAAACAGGGGTGAGTTATATTGCTGTTGCAGAATTGATTAGAGCTATAATAGGACATTGAGATAAAACTGGTGTGGGGTGCTACTGGCACAAAGATGAGTAGCTGGAATAATACGGAACATACTGTTCACCTGGGTAGAGGCAGTAAAGTTATTTGCTGTGCTGTTAGGATGGTCAGGATGACCTCATAGCCAAATGACACATCGTATTTGGGCTGAGGTGGTGCGGAGGAAGTATCTCAAGCTATTTCACTTGCAAATCACCCCGATGGCTCTGGTCAAGCATCTGACCACATCATCTCAATACAGCCCAGCACAGGACTGTATATTTGTGTGTGTGTTCGTGTGTGTGTGTGTGTGTGGTGTATACTTATTTAGTGGTTGCTAGAGGTTAGGGATATACAGCTGACATTTTCTGCCCCCCCCCCCCCCCCCCCCCATTTTAAGGCATAGCTTCTGCTTATTCACCCCATTACTCATTTAACATTCCACTTACACTGATAGAAGAAGATGAATGGAGAGACCCCTAAGAGAGCATGGTTTATTTTTATTACTCTTTTGTGTGCGTGTGTGTGTGTGTGTGTGTGTGTGTGTGTGTGTGTGTGTGGTGTGTGTGTGTGTGTTTGTGTGTTTGTTACTTTTCCTTTGACTCTATTTCACTGTCTGCTGTGTGCTGTGTGAAGTCTGCTGTGGCATAGCAAGCACACACAGCTTCTGTTTATCACTACAGAGTGACTTGTGCTTATGAGTGTGAGTGTCTTTGTGTTCATGGAGTGTTTTAAAAACACCACTGTTCATTTCAGTGAAAATAACAACAGTGCATTCGTACACACACCCTACCTCACGATCAAATTTATGAATGCATTCATACACACACACACACACACACACACATACACACACAGACAAATTACAACACACACACAAAAACACATACACACATGACAGCACACACAACAGCACATATACACACAACAGCACACAACACCTTCCTGTTTGTGTGACTCTTATCACTACCATCACTTTCAGCATCTTCACTACAGTTACACACAGACATGCATTAGGATATAAACACACCCACACATTCTCACATTATACCACATACACTTAAACCACATTACCTCTTACTGAACAAATCACTTCACACTGTACCTCACTGTTATAACTAACACACCTAACACACCCAACCTCACAATCATACTCAACACACCTAACACACCCAACCTCACACCTGATTAGGTCCCCGTAGCGCTCAAACCTTTATGAACAGTTAGAAAGAAGTATCAGTACGAATCAGTTTCAGGTTGGATTTGAGTTTCATGAAAGCAGGAACCCATCCCTCAATGAAGGCTGTGGTTACATGGTTCTAATGTTCTTATGTTAGTTTGTACCTGTGAGAGCTGCAGCGGTACTTTCTGAGCTGTAGGGGGCGCCAGTGGTGGCCTTACTGACCCTCCCTCCCAGAGGATATGCAGCTGTGCAAGGTGGCACATTACTGCATAATAGCAACAGGACAACAGGACTGAACAGGACAGTATGATTCAGCAGATCTGCATGACATGGCAGGACAGAACAAATGAGCAGGACATCAGGACTCGACAGGGCACTGGGAATGCAGAATGTCCTTTAACACAGTTCAGGTCTGCATGATTCCAAACAAAATTATTCACTTTCATGCCTACACTGTACAGTGTAAGGCAGTGGCCAATCCTGACCAATACCTTCACTTCACGGTGTATGGGAACTGCATGATCCCTGCAGTGCGTGGTGTGAGGTATTTGCCAATCTCTGCACTGCATAGTGTAAGGCTGTGGCCGATCCCTGCATTGCACTGTGTAAGGCACTGGCCGATTCCTTCACTGCACTGCGTAATACGCTGGCTGATCCCTTCACTGCACAGTGTAAGGTGCTGGCTGATCCCTTCACTGCACAGTGTAAGGTGCTGGCTGATTCCTGCACTGCATGGTGTAAGGTGCTGGCTGATTCCTGCACTGCATGGTGTAAGGTTGTAAGGCACTGGCCGATCCCTTCACAGCACTGTGTAAGGTGCTGGCTGATCCCTGCACTGCACTGTGTAAGGTTGTAAGGCACTGGCCAATCCCTTCACTGCACTGTGTAAGGTGCTGGCTGATCCCTGCACTGCACGGTGTAAAGCTGAATTCATGAGCTGAGCTGGGGGACTTAGAGTAGTGCAGTGGGCCTCAGATCATCCTGTTCTAATGCATTTCCAGTATGCAACATTTAAATAACTAAAGTTGTCAATTAAACTGCTGTAGCTCTTTTTTTTTTTTAGCCGAGAACAATGCACAAAGAATACAAAACAAGGGAATGTGTGTATGCCAAAAAGCCAGCTTGCATTTCATTTAAAATTTCATTTAAAACCCAGACACTCAAGATGCATTTTACCCCTGCATTAGAATGGCTTCCGTATTAGACTGATATATGTGCATGACCTCCATAATTATCCAAATATCCTCATTGGCACGACTTCATAATACAAAATGATGTGAGTGTAAGGTTCTCACTGGTATCAATACAGGCCAACAGGAAGGAATCTCGACCCCAGGTTCCTCATTTCCTGTCAGACGGGGGGAAGTTGGCAGCTGAAGCCAACTGTACTGGTAAATATTGCTCGGTGATTCTACCGTACCTGCCCAGTGAGGCCACCATGTCAACTGAAGCCCATTCACAAGAAAAGGGAAGCCTGTACAGTTGAGTCCTACCGCTATTGTTTGACTGCTGTTATTTCCGAAAACAATCAGCTTGGCTTATGCTCATTGTTATGGGGTAAATGAGGTTGGCGGGGGGTGGGGGGGGGGGGGGGGGTGGATAGCCTGAGGATCAGAGCCGGCCTGGGGGCCCACAGCAGAAGTCGTACGCGGGATATTGGGCTCTATCAATCAGAGCCACACAATAAGGCTCAAAGTGTGGCGAGTGTGGGAGTGTATCAGTGAGAACGATCACACCAACAATGGAGCGACACCTGCTTCCTCGGAAGAGTCAGGGAAGAAGCTTCCTGTTTGGGCCCGGTGGAAATGCGATCAGGCCGCTGGCCGGGCTGGGGGTGCGGAGAGAAGCCAAGGAGGGGGATATTCTCATGGCGGGTCACAGACAGTGGCGGGTCGGAGCCGTGACGGAGGGGAACCCACCGTGCGATGCTGGTTGAGGAGAGGATTTTGAGTGCTTGAAGGCTATTGTTAGTGTCGTTGAGTTGTGAGTGCAAGCTTCTTCCTGGAGACTTCATTAGAAGCCTTGTAATCTCTCACTGCACAAGTGTCAGAACTGACAGGGTTACAGTTAAAGCATGTTATAGTAGCCAAAAGTGTCAGTAGACTCAAAGTATACCTCCAGGATTTCAGTGTAGTGCAATTAGAGTCTCATATTAATCCTAACCGAGGTCTACACTGTCAGAGCACTGCACGAGTTTTGGCTCTAATGCAACTGATTCAACTCAAATTCTCACAAAATGCAAAGAGGAGTAAGAAACGATTGAGTGAACATGGGAAATCACTAAACTGTGTAATGTGGTGGCCCTTCAAGATTTGAGCTTTGAAGCAAAAAGTTCCAATCTGTCTCGTCACGGATCCGGAGCCTTCTGCCTCTCAGTTGAGTCTGGATGAGCAGGCACTTCGGAATCGCTCCTGCCTTCCACGACCAGTGCCTCACTGGAAAACCTCTCTTGAACGAATGTCCCTGCTCCGTAATGTCTTGTTTGCACGAGACTCAGGAAGGACAAAATAATTCAAATGTGCCAGTGTTGACATACAGGAAACATACAGGAAGCCTACCTACTAGAAACTTATCAACACGAAACCTACCAACAAGCTGACGAGATGAAGCAGGCCACGGCACACAGGAGTCCTGGCAGGATCACGAAATCCTCCTCTGTCATAAGAGGATATGAGCAGAGTCTTTGACATGTCAACAAGGGTCACTTCCACTTTTTCAGAAGTTGCAAAATGGGGGAAAGAGAAAGAGGCAGCTGACGGAGCATGAGGAGCTCGTCTGCACGAGGAGCTCGTCTCGTCTCGCCTCGCTGGATCGCACCGATTTAAACGTCGTGTCTTAGATAGGTGTTGACGGAACATCAAACAGTCTGCACACGAGATTTAAGGGAACTGAAATTTCTATAACCAGCCCTTTATCAATGCATTATCAGCTTGGTCTATACTTAGTAAACAGAGGTCATATTTGGAAAGCTGACAGCTGGCAAAGTGCATATCTCTCCTTCTTTCTCTCTCTCTGTTGACTCTCCGGAGACGTAGCCATAGTTCATCGTGTCAGCCATTGGTTTTCTGCTAGCCTCGAGCTTGCAGAGGGCAGCTGGACGCAGAGCTGGGGATCATGTGTAGTGGAGCACGAGGGAGTTCGCCCGAACATACACACGGCAGCGTATGCAAAACAAACAGCAGACCCCGTCGTGATAATCAGCGCAATCAGCTCCTTTTGTTGCTTGCTAATGGAAACAGTGATCGCGATTACAGTGATATATTAGTTCCTTCCATGAGAGGTGGCGAGTTTATAATGGGTGTGGAGCGGGTCATAAAGGCTGGTGCGGAGCCGTTTCCCGTTCGGCGCAGGTCGATTGTTTAGGCCACGTAAGCGGCCCGACCTCACGGCATCCTCACACGAACCCTCTGTTGTTGCTGCTGCTGCTACTGTTGCCACCGGTTTCACTTCCGGGACGAGGTGGGTCGGCCGCGGTTAGGTTAGTTACAATCCCAGCATGCACGCTGGCAGTTGCCCCTGACAGCAGATTTCGGATCACGGGTGAACCCTTTGATGTCACAAACTAGGTTAAAAAATTTAACCAAGCATTATGACCTCTGAAAACATACACAGGCACGTATATGGGTACAGCCTCAAAAATAAGTCAAGAGTTCAGTTTGTCCCTGACGTCTTTGATTCGCGCTACTGGACTGGAGGATCCATATTTCATGTGTCTGCAACAGTCCTGATAGGATTTAAAAAGTGCCACAGCACGTGCACCATGCAAGCATATGGGTTATCACAGATAAAAATGCATCAGTATGAATAGCTCTGACAACAGCCACCTACAGAGGGGACTCCCATGTAAGCATGTTGGGAGCAGTGGTGATGATTTGGCCTTACATGTTCATATAAGGCACGTACTGGCTTGTATGATTCATATTTATGTCTACATTTAGTTTAGTTATAGAGCTGAGCAATGTATCACATGAATAGAATAACCGTGATATATTAAACAAAAAAAAAAACCCCACGTGCTTCAGTTTCTCAGCAGGTCGATACCTAGATGTGTAGTGTAGTGATCCATGTCTGGAAAACTCTGTCTTATGTATGCATGTTTATATTATTTATAAAAAGGTCACAGTCACACAAAGTACTGCGCAAAGGATTAAGAATGATGGTGCAGATAACTGCAGCTTTTAATTTAGTCCAGCCAACAAATAGCAACATAAATAAATGAAGCTCTTATCAACAGTATTTGTCTAAAAACATTTCAAAACTGGTTTATAAACTATTTGAAATGCGTTCATATTCTAATAGTTTTTTTTCTTGACAGGCTTCACAATCTAATCACAGGCCTGCGAGTGAACACCTTGCCAGAACGCAAACACGAGCTGGAGATTCTCCGAACCTCATTTCCGCCAGAGGCGTTAGCTCGTCCAAACAGGTTGCGTGGTTTTTCGTGCGTTTATCTTTACCAGGGAAAGAGGTAACGTGAAGTAGTGACGCAGATCGCGGCCCGTAGAGCGTGTTACAGGATAACGTCCAGAGATGTTAGGTGAGCGTTAATTTCAAGGGGCCAGAAAACCATCTCTGACGGAGATTAACCTGTAATAACTGCACACCTGCGTCGCTTTTTAAACAAAGACAGGCCTAGTTATTTAACTTTTATACCCATTTTGCCAAATTTCTCAAGAAGTGAAAAAAGTGAAGAAAAAAAAATTCAAATGAATGCTTTCAGGTGTAGTTTTGTTACATGAGGATAATGACACACGTCCACACAGTGGGGTCAGAGTTGAGTGTTTTTCACTGGCCTGTTTTGACATGGCCCAAAGACTTATGGAGTTGGATGACCAACCATATGGGCCTATGACCGACAGATTGAATGATAATATCTTTGCGGTGCAGGTTGTTTGTGTTGAGTGAGTGAGTCACCGATAGCTGTCACTCTCTCTCTCACTTGCTCAAACACGGAATATGGCGCTGTGGGGATTTTATTTTTGCTGTGGGGATTTTCTTGCCTCGACTCACCACAAAGTCAAACTGAAATGTTTAATTGTTAATCTTGTTACAGTGCTTAACCGGCTATCCAAGTACCTCTGTGGGTGAGCTAAACGTTATTTCCCACTGACACCTGACAAGAAGCGCCTTAAAATAAATTTTAAATATATAAATACATTTCTGGTTAAATTCATCTCATACGAATACTGACCAGACGTTAGAGCTGCGGAGATGTTGCGAATGACACAATGGAAGTGACTTTTCCTTTTTTTTAAAGACGTAATTTCCGTCTTTATATTTAATAAACTGCCTCTATCAGCCAAACTCTGACCTCAGCCTGAGCAAGTGGGAGTTATTGCGCAGTCGCGGGCCTCGTGGGCAGCCCTGACTCATACCGTCAAAAACTCCTTTTAGCCATCCAATGCCAGTCTTGCGTTCAGGGCCATTTCGGGCAGTGCGACATAAAAGTTGTCGTGTATTGCAGTGTCTTTTTTTCACTTCACGAAGAGGTGGCAGACCTTTAACCGTCAGGACAATGAGTCAAAAACACATTTGTTTATTTGTTTTATGTCCTAGCAGTGTACAGGACATTGTTCCTCCTTTTTCTGCTGTTAGGTACTTTGGTGAACATCCAGGCGGCTTCCTCCTAATAACTTCCATTCCACCAACAGTTACTCAATTTGCAAATCCTGTAGTGACCAGAGGAAGCTGCGCATGTTGAACTATGGGATGTAAAAGTCCTACTCTGTGAAAGTAAGACTTCAGAAAGAGAAGATGCTTTATTTCTAACTAGGAGGGAGAAGGAGCATCAGCAGAAATTTCCTGAACCTCTTTCTTGGAATCATTTGCTTAAACTTCTCTATCTTTTTCAGGCATGCAAAACTACCTGTGTGTTTACTTCCCTGGAAAGAGAGAGAGGACCTATTTATCAAATGATGGGAGGGAGGGGAAGAGAGAGAGAGAGAGAGAGAAAAAGAGAGGGGTCATGCTCATATAGCAGTATTAAACTAAGTGTGTTCACTGTGGTTTGTATTTTGGCAGTGGACTATGGTAGTGATGTCATTGGTGCAGTTATGTGGGATGGAAGAAGCCTCTAAAATCAACCACT
Source organism: Brachyhypopomus gauderio (assembly GCF_052324685.1). NCBI lineage: Eukaryota > Metazoa > Chordata > Actinopteri > Gymnotiformes > Hypopomidae > Brachyhypopomus > Brachyhypopomus gauderio. The sequence goes on along the minus strand of NC_135218.1, from coordinate 21,107,322 downwards.
TGTTTCAGTTCTCTCTCTCTCTCTTCCTCCCTCTCTCTCTCTCTCTCTCTCTCTCTCTCTCCCTCTCAGATCTGTGGGTTTGTGTGTTGCCTAGGGATGTTTGCTTGGGTTGTGTTGACTGTATATACACTTGTGATCTAAATCTCCTCACACCACTGGGAATATTTTACACAAAGTTCTCAAATGGATGAGGATGGTATTCAAATTCACAACGTGCCCTAATAATATTGTACCATTTGGTTTCATTATATGTGATTACTCATATTCAGGGGAAAGTTTGGTGGTCACGTGTGTGTGTTTGTGTGTATGTGTGTGTGCGCTTCTTAGGACGAGTGAAGATGCAGCATACCACGTGTACAGAGGATCGGATCCAGCATGCTTTAGACCGCTGTCTGGATGGCCTACGGTCATCTGATTCCCTCTTGCAGTCATGGAACAGTAAGCCCTCCTCTGTCTCTTACCTGCCTCTCTGCGTCTCTCTCCCACTTTAACGCCCCCATCAGGTACTGCATGTGGACTGCAGTGGCCTCTTAGATGTTCGCCAGTTGTTTGTTTATGACTATTGAGTCCTGAAGTGTCTCTGTGTTAGATGTGTTTGGCTGTCACCTCGAGCCGAAGGGTTTTGTTTTGTGTGCGATGTGTGTTGTGAAGTGTGGATACACAACGTATCTGTGTGTGTCCGCATCTAAACCTAGAACTGCTGTTCTGAGAAAATGTAGAATTTGACACCTTGGTTAAGAGAGGAAACTGAGCTCTCTATGCTTCTCGTTGGAGGAGAGTTTAGACTTCAGAGGTACTGGACCTGTCCTACGTGTGCTGTGTAGACGGAGGGTTCCTGCAGGAACACATCATATATTGTTTAGTCTTTGTCTCCCCTCCTCTTACTTTATTATAACATGTCTCACTCGGGCCTCATGTCTCACTCGGGATTTATGTCTCACTCCTCATGACATGCAGGCAGCCTGTAAAATCATTTTCAAGGTTTTCTGACACCCACACACACAATATTAGCTTAAGATTAAAAAAGAACCCGTGGCAAATTTTAGCTTCCGGTTTCACTGTTATCTGAGCTCTCATTACTGCATTTGTTAGCTTTGCCTGTGTGCGCTAAACCCTGTTTGTGTGTGTGTGTGTGTAGCTGGGTGCTGCATGAATCGCTGGAGTCTAGAAGAACTGTTGAAGAGGGATCCAGACAACTTCCTCATCCTCCTCCAGCAGGTCCTCCGGCGAGCGCGAGAGGTCAGAGCTCCGTCTCCTGCCCCGCTCCACCCGCACCACCCGCTCCACCTGTGTGTGGCCTCCCTCTTCAAGCTGGCTTACGCTGGGGTTCCTCCTCCTCTATTCAGCCCAGACCCCTGAGGGCAGTAGTTTCCATTAGCTTAGGGAGTGAATTAATCATTCTCTATGCCACTGGAGGCATCAAATCAATCAATCTCAGCTGCATTTTTAACAGCTACTATTGTTATTATTTTTAATTGTTAGTTCTTGTTATTTGGATGTTTTATATGCACCATCGGTGCTTTTACATGTATCCTCCCTATAATGTTAACATATTGAAATCAGTGTACAGTGTTTGAAAACAATATCAATAGAACAGTGAATAATGTGCTAATTTTACTCTGAGAGGGTGCATATGATCCCAGGAGTTGTATTGCCCCCTAGTGGTGTCTGACTGTCATTGTCAAGCAATGTAGCCCTGAGCAGTTTCCAACATGCTATCAGCAGCTGTCATAGATTTATTACAGAGAACTCAGCCAGCAACCTGAAATAATTAAAGCTGTTAGCATTGTGTAATAGAGAGGTTATTTATGAGTTATCAGTTGGCTTTTAGCTCCTGTTCCTGAATTGGCCTAAACTTGACTGTGCGTTTGTCTGGAGGTACGTGTAATGGGTGGTGGTGTGTGTAGCATGGGTGGAGTAATTGGTGGTGCGTGTCATTGGCAGGCGCAGCAGGAGGGTGAATACGAGTTGGTCACTCCCCTAGCTATCATGTTCGAGTCGACACTCCTACAGGTGAGTCACTCTCGCGCTGAACACTCCTCGTCCCCAAGTGACTCCAGACTGTCGCTTCCCTTGAACCTTTTTTCAAAATGACCATGTCGTGAAAACTCTTAGCAAGCTCCGCCCCCACACTCGGTTCCATCCAGTAAGGATGAGTAATGGTGTCATGCTCCGCTTCAGACCCCGTACTGTCCGCCGGATGGAGGGCTCCTGGCTGAGGCGTGCGAGATGTTCCATGGCTTCCTGACATGGCCTGAGCCCTACTCCAGCGTCTGCCACCGTCTCCTAGCAATATTAAAGCAAGAGCTCCGAGCACCAGGTAATCCTCCCCCCATACGGTCATACTGATGTGATCATCTACCATGTGCTCTAAATGTAAATGTATTATTAAGCATTGACATTTTTGCTCAAACGCTTCCCTATGTGCTGGTTCTGAAATATTTAGAGATCTCTCGCTGCTTTGAGGACTCTCCTACTGAACTGGTGTTCAGTAGTTGTGTTCAGTAGTTGTGTATGTGCTTCTAGCCCTTGGTGTTCAGTAGTTGTGTTCAGTAGTTGTGTACTTGCTCCTAGCCCTTGGTGTTCAGTAACAGTGAACTCTTCACCACTGGAGCTCCCATCTGTTCTGTGGTGCTCACAGCAAGATTATTGCTAAAGAGACATACGCACTCTGTATCTTCAAATGAAATTCGCAGAAACGTACTTCTTGCTTAACACTGAGGAAATATGACCTCATGTCCTAAGGGTTGTGTGTGTGTGTGTTGTGCGTGTGTGTTTGTGTGTTAGGGATTTCGTACCACAGGTTGGTGAGAGAGGAGCAGGGACTCACTCACACCGGTGTCAGTCAGCGCAGTAAGACCATGTGAGTGTTTGTGCAGGAAATCCTGCAGCAGGCCTCCAGGCTCCGCCCTCGCTGCGGTCGCCTCCACTTCCTGTCTGTTCTTCGATTGCGCCTAATTGCTGGCCAATCAGATGCTCTGATCTGATTGTTTGCCTGTTTGTACGTTACTGACATCCTGCCCAATTTCAAAACGTTGTTTTTATTTTGAGTCAAGAGATGTGTAACAAACTTCCTGAGCTCTGATGTTTACATGAAATGATTTTTAAGTTCAAATGAACTTAAAAACTGAAAAATATCTGCTTTGTAGTTGCTGTACCAACATTTTTCAGTAGTTCTGACTGCATGTATGATCATGTACACAAGATGTTATACACAGATTTCTGGTTTTGATCGTGTGATTTAACTTAATACTAACAAGTGTGTGTGTGTGTGTGTGCGCGTGTGTGTGTGTGCGCGTGTGTGTGTGTGTGTGCGTGCGACAGAACGGTGCTGCTGATGAACCCTGCGGATGTTCCTCCACCGTTTCTGTCGGTTGTGGAGCAGATGGGTGGAGTAAACATCTCTCAGAGAGACACCAGCATCACACTCATCAAACATGCCTTCCAGTCCACACTGGGCACCAAATACCCCGTGTCCTCCATCCACCTGGCCCTGCAGGTACGCTACACCTACCACACCCCGCTACACCCATTCTCTCTCCGCCGAGGTGCAAGTACTCCTCATCTCATGCTGCTACCCAACACCCACTTCTCCATCACCCTGGACAGATGCTGTTGCGCCAGATGGTTTTGGACAAAAACACACTCATTCAACCCAAACTAGAACTTCTTTAAAAAAAAAAAGAAACAGGATAGACATTCTTTGTTTTTCTTTCTGTTTACTCTTTTTGCCTTTTTTGTTTATCCTGTTGCTATTGTGGTGTCCATTGTCGACCAGAGGAGGATGCCCCCCTCCCTCTGAGTCTTGGTTTCTTCCACGTCCTCTCAGGGAGTTTCTCACTGCCACTGTCCTCTTTGGCTTGCATGTGTAAAGCTGCTTTGTCACAACAGCTATTGTAAAAAGCACAATGTAAATAAATGTAACTCCACCAAACAATAACCCACTAAACACTACACCCTACTACCAAATACATAACTCACTACACACTCTACCAAATACATGTGTCACTGGACCCTCTACCAAACACATACCTCACTGTAACACCTGGGTCAGTGAGTGATAAGGCGGGCAAATGAGCAGAGCAGGTTTATTAAGGGCAGATCCATAATCCGAGTCGGGGTCACGGTCTAGGTTCATATAGCCACCACGTAGATCCATATTAACACAAATCAAAATGATGACAGACTGAGAGATAACCTAATAACAGTATGGGGAGATACATAGTCCAGATAAGCACAAAGACAAAACAACCACTAAGAACACACCAACAATAACTTGAAACAGACCTCACATCCAGAAACTCATGACACACAACCAGGACCAGCATTCACACATTCAATACCCAGCAATGAACAACACAAAGAACAGGGTTTAAATGCACTGGACTAACAAGGGAAACAACTAGAAACAGGTGGAATGATAATCATGGGGCGTGGTTACAATTGGCATGGGAGTGGCAGGAGAAATATGGGGAACCAAAACAAAAATACATGGCTAGAAAAACAAAAGGTACACTTGACAGGTGGGAGTGGGGCTACCCGTGACACTCACTAGACCCTCTACCAAATACATACCTCACTGGACCCTCTACCAAATACATACCTTACTGGACCCTCTACCAAATACATACCTTACTGGACCCTCTACCAAATGCATACCTCACTGGACCCTCTACCAAATGCATACCTCACTGGACCCTTTACCAAACGCATACCTCACTGGACCCTCTACCAAACGCATACCTCACTGGACCCTCTACCAAATACATACCTCACTGGACCCTCTACCAAATACATACCTTACTGGACCCTCTACCAAATGCATACCTCACTGGACCCTCTACCAAATGCATACCTCACTGGACCCTCTACCAAACGCATACCTCACTGGACCCTCTACCAAACGCATACCTCACTGGACCCTCTACCAAACGCATACCTCACTGGACCCTCTACCAAACGCATACCTCACTGCACCCTCTACCAAACGCATACCTCACTGCACCCTCTACCAAACGCATACCTCACTGCACCCTCTACCAAACGCATACCTCACTGGACCCTCTACCAAGTACCCTTTACCAAATACATACCTCAATATACCTTCAACCAAATATGTGCCTCAGTAGATCCCATCACATCCTGCCCTACAGGGGTGCCAAAATCTTGCCCTAATTAAAATTAACAACCCTAATCTAACTCACTCGATCCAGTTCTTCAGTACCATCTTAATGTTTAAGTCAAGTATGCCAGTTCATGAACGAAACCTTGTTTAAATGTAAGTGTTTTAAATCTAAGTGTTTAAATTGAGGTCTTTGTGTTACAGTCTCTCGGTGAGGAGGAGCTGAGTCATACAGTCTGGTGTGTAACGGAGCTGATGGAATATGCAGCAGCCATGATGGACCCGGCCATGGCTCGGGCTCATGTAGTCAATGGCCTGGAGGAACTGCGAGAAAAACTCAACATCCCAGCATGCAACAGTAGTAATTCAGATGGTATGCAGGCAAAGAGCTTTCTAGCCAAAACACTATAAATCATTTTGTCATTTCAATGTTTTATCTTTTCCTTCCACCATCTAACACAGTATATCACATAATCTAACAAGTTACTCCCATAATATACCACACCTTTCCCTCCATCATCTAACATTCTTTATTCTAGTGTTCAGATGAACTTGATTATCTTGATCAGCTGAATCAGGATTAATACTAATTCTTCCAAATATCTGGTCCATTGCTGGTCTGTTGAAGTTTCTTAGTGTTGTTTTTATGGGCTGAAATAATAGTGTTCATTGGTTAATGTAGATTTATTGTAGAATGTATACAGACTTCTCCAAGATGGAAGAATGCAAACAGCCCACAGGAATTGAATTAATTGCATGTTAAGAATAGTATTATTAAGTCAGTATTGAATGTTCTCTCTCTCTCTCTGTCTCTCTCTGTCTCTCTGTCTGTGTGTGTGTGTGTGTGTGTGTGTGTGTGTGTGTGTGTGTGTGTGTGTGTAGGGATGCTGCAGATTCTGAGGTTGCCCACAGCCAAGTGCTACACAATCCACTGGGAGACCGACAGCTTTGGTAGGAACATGAGTCTGATTCCTCCTCCACTCAGCTTGTGTCTGATCTGGCCTGTCAAAACCCTTAGATGTAGATCAGATCATGCACTAAAGACGTCAGTTCTCAGATGAGAGCTCCGCCTCCCTGTGCATCGGTTGATTTGAGTCCCACCTCTGTGTTCTTCCCACAGACGTCCTGAGCGAACTCCTGGAGGCGGAGCCAGAGCTGGCATCTCTGCAGGCCTCCGAGCGTCCAGGCGAGGACGAGGAAGGGGGCGGCGACGCGGATGAAGAGGAGGAGCTGGATGAGATGGAGGAGTTTGTGTCCAACGGCTGCGTGGACCCACGAGCGTCCGTGTTCTCCACCGTGTCGTCCCTGTCCACGGCGTCCAAGGACTCCATGTTCTCCACCCTGTCTGTGGCGTCGTGTGAGGGCTCGCCCCTCTCCACCCTCTCCTCCTCCTCGCACGCCTCCGGCACGGACAGTGACTTCTGCGAGGACGTGGAGGAGGAATCCCCAGCACCGCCACCGCCGTCGTCGGCCAGCAAGGCCAAGACCTCCGCCGGCCTCTCCAAGCGCCTGTCGCGGCTCTTCCGTCCACGAAGCAGCCACCCGCTGTCCCGCGCAAAGAGCCTGGGCACGGCCGAGGCCAAGGACTTCCTGCCCGCCGCCCGCTCCAAGCGGTCCAACTCGGTCCCGCAGCAGGCGCTGGTGCTCGGCTCCAAGGACGAGGGCGCCCTCGCGCTCCTGGGCCCGGGCTCCACTGGGCTCTACAGGAGGCGGCCGATCCTGAGCAGCGACGAGGGCGACGGCCCGCCTGGCGCCGCCCTGCTCAGGGTGCTGGTGTTCGGGGCGGACCACGTGGCCGGCAGGGTAGCGCGGGCCTACAGCAACCTGAGGAGGCAGGAGAGGGAATGTCCCCGCCTCTCCAGGGCCTTCCGCATGAGGTTCTTCTTTGTGCCCGTACGGAGAGACCCGGTGGGGGGCGGAGCCATGGGCCAGTACTCCACCAGCCCGCTGAAGATGGGACAGGTGCGGAGAGCAGGCGGCCCGATAAACACCTGACTTCACTTAAACTGACTACTTCCTTACCGGTTACTCACTTACTTAGTGCAGCTCACATGACTCACACCACTAACGAGCATGACTCACACCACTAACGAGCATGACTCACACCACTAACGAGCATGACTCACCACTAACGAGCATGACTCACATCTCACTGCCTGGTGTTCCTTTGCAGTTATAGTTCAATGTCCCCTTGTAAGCTGGTATACAGAATAAAGCTCAAGCCCATACAGAGCAGATACACGTAGCCTGAAGCCGCTGTTGTCTGGGTGTGTGTAGGAAGGAAACACGGAAGTACCAGAGGACAGCACCAACGATATCGCTCAGCTGCTGGGTGCTCTGGACCCCTGGTACAAGAGGAACACCCAGTGTCTGCTCGACCTGCCACTCCAGATCGTGTGTCGGGTGAGCACTTCCACACACTCACTTCTGCTGTTTAATAGAGAAGGCTGACGTTCACATGCATATGAGGAAACTGATATCTCCAAAGGAACTCCAGTGTTTGAAGTGACCGTGCTGAAGACAGCTGTTCTAAAGTGTGTGGGTGCGTGTGTGGGTGCGTGTGTGTGTGTGTGTGTGTGTGTGTGTGTGTGTCACTCTGCAGCAGACATCCCGCCCAGAGCCCCAGTTTGTGGAGGACTGTGTTGATGAGGTCTTGCCCATCCTGGCTGATCTGCTGCTGTACTACTGCAGAAACGCAACTCGACCAGCACTTTTGCAGCTCTACCAGGCAGAGGTCAGGAACCCACACACACACACACATCAACATACACTACAACTTAATTATGTAAATGTATTTTGTAATACATTCAGACTGTAATATTCCGACTAAATATCTGAACATTGAATACTCAAGTAATCCTGAATAATGTCTGTAGATGGTTTTGTGTCATTTTAGTGTGTGTGATGCACTAATGTTCATACTCGTGCAATACTCACCAATGGTGTGTGTTGTCTCACAAGCTTATCGTGTGTGTGTGTGTGTGTGTGTGTGTGTGTGTGTGTGTGTGTGTGTGTGTGTGTGTACTGGCCTGTCTGTTGGATTAATCTTTTTATACGTTATTAAATATCTAAATCCTCTTGTCCTGTGTCCTGTAGCTGACTCTAGCTGGCGGAGAAACGAGGACGGAAGTCTTCATCCACTCCCTGGAGCTCGGGCACACGGCAGGAACCAGAGCCATCAAAGCCATGGGTAACCACCATCAGTCTCAACGCTGACATCCACCGCCATCAGTCACCACACTGACATCCACCACTAGTCACCACACTGACATCCACCACCACCCACCATCAGTCACCACACTGACATCCACCACCACTAGTCACCACACTGACATCCACCACTAGTCACCACACTGACATCCACCACCTCCACCACCACCATCAGTAATGACACTGACATCTACCAGTCACCACACTGACATCCACCACCACCCACCATCAGTAATGACACTGACATCCACCACTAGTCACCACACTGACATCCACCACCACCCACCATCAGTCACCACACTGACATCCACCACCAGCAGTCACCACACTGACATCCACCACTAGTCACCACACTGACATCCACCACCACCACCACCATCAGTAATGACACTGACATCCACCACCACCCACCATCAGTAATGACACTGACATCCACCAGTCACCACACTGACATCCACCACTAGTCACCACACTGACATCCACCACCACCACCACCATCAGTAATGACACTGACATCCACCACCACCCACCATCAGTAATGACACTGACATCCACCAGTCACCACACTGACATCCACCACTAGTCACCACACTGACATCCACCACCACCATCAGTAACCACACTGACATCCACCACTACCCCTCCATTCGGCCTGTGTCTTGCCCTTCTGATCACCACAAGGTCACAACCCTGCCCCTTTCTCACAAGAAACTGCTCAGCATCCTCGCCATGCCACGCCCCTTGCATGGCCACACCCCTCGCCCTACGAGTTGCATGTGCCAGGCTTCTGCAGTTATCCTATTGACACGGTGACATGGATACACCATCGACCGACCCAAAACAACATCTTGCTTCCTGCGCCAGTGTTTGATGGCCACACCTTTCCTTGCACAGAGCCAATGTAGAGAGGAAATGTGCAGAAATAGCAGTTACAGCAGCGTGATCCAGTTCGGGTGTGTGAACGAGGCCTTGGGTTTAGATCAGGCCCTGTGTCCGCTCTATGGCACTGCTGTCTGTAGAGTTGGATGGGTGGTGGTGTGTGTTTGGGGGGGTGTACCAGGTGTGCTAAAGGGGGTGTGGTCTCTATCCCCACAGGGGCAGCAAGTAAGAGGTTCGGCATCGACGGGGACCGGGAAGCAGTGCCTCTCTCCCTTGAACTGGTTTATAACCAAGTAAGGGACACCGAGAGCACTTTTCATAGGGAACCAATTCAGTTTCAGTGATGCAGTGTTTGAACACCCATCTCAACCTCAATCTCTGCTCTCTCCCTCCCTCTCCTGTTTGAATCCCCCTCTCTCTCTATGCACTGTATCTCTCCCTCTTTCTGCTGTGTTCTCTCTCTCTCTCTCTCTCTCTTTCTCTCTCTCTCTTTCTCTCTCTCTCTCAGGTGGTTATTAGTGGGCGAAGTCAGAAGATCAGAGCAGAGAAGATTTGCACTTCGATAAATCTGACCAAAGCATGTAGGAATCCAGAAGAGCTGGGTAAGATTTTCTTTTGCTTAGAAACCGAATTGTTTAGTATTGATGTGTTACATTTTCAGAGCTCAGAAGACATTTTGTCACTTGGGAATCACATGTGGGATTCACTTCAGTGCCTTGGTCCAAATGTGAACAATCGGCCACTTGTAACTCATTAAAAATGACATAGGCAGAAACTGACTTCATCTGATCTTGGGATGGGGAAAAAATCTCGTTTTCCTCCTCTGCCTCTTGTGTGTCTAGATCCTAAAATGGAGTGTCTGCAGCTGACGGTAACTGAGGTTCTGAAGAGACAGAACTCCAAATCGAAGAAGAGCTACAATCAGGTGTGCAGGAAGCAGGCATCATCTCGCACCTCTGCGGTTTAGACGGCTGTGAACGAGCCTCAAACACAAACATCCACCCTGCTTTTGCCCCGCAGCCCAGGGGCCTGTCGCTCGGCGTAAACAACCCCACCAGAGCAGTCTGGTTTCTTCTCACCACGTTCTTCTCACTGCTACAAACCACAGAACTGTACTTTCACTCTGAGTCTGCGAGCGCACACAGCTCTAGTTCAGAGGGAGAGACGTTGGTTTCGCTTAGTTATTTATCTAAACATGAAAAAGAACAAACGAAAAAGGGCTGTAACAGATTTCAAATATGAAACGCCTTGAGGGGCTTAAAGTTGTGAGAAATGCCAAACTGTGGAAAAAAAAACAATACAATCTTGTGAGTGTATACAAATCCAGAATGAATAAGTACAAAAATAAAACTACTTGAAGTGTTTTTAACATGTATTTAAAATGTCAGTGAGGTTGAATATAGAACTTTAAACTAATGTGACTAAGAACGTTCAGCAGTAACAGTTCTGTCTGAATTTGTTAGTCCTCATGTGTAAAACGCACTGATGTTGCTTCAGACGTTGCATCAAAAGCTGCACGTGTGTTCACGTCCTCCACCAATCAGCTCTGCTTTCTGCTGTGCTCAGCATCACCCATGCCCAACACTGTCAACCTTCACGAGTCGGATGGTGTTGAGTAGTGGAAGGCCTTGTCCCACACTTCTGTCAGCCTGAGGCCCAGCGCCTCGTCTAGACCCGCTCCGTGGTTCTGATCGTGTGTGTGTGTGTGTGTGTGTGTGTGTGTGTGTGTCTCTCTCTCTTTCCCCCTCAGCAACTGAGTACCACTCGGGTGAAGGTGGACAAAGCGCGCGTTTGTGGCTCTGGCAACACCACGTTCGCCGTCTGTTTTGATCAAGATGAGAAGAAGATTCTACAGAGTGTCACCCGGTACTGAATCACTTCTTATCATTATATAAAATTACATATGAAAATAGCATAGTAATGAGATAGAATAATGCCATGTTAATGCTAAACGTTAATGCTAAAACAAATAGTGTAATGTAGTTTATTAAATGTAAGTTGTAGCCATATAGATTATTGGTATGTTAAATGTGCTTTTCTTGTTTGGGGGTGTGTTACCAGGTGTGAGGTGACTGTGTGCTATAAGCCCGAGACCTCTGCTGATTGGTTGAGAGTGAGGACTCTGTCCAATCAGTTCCAACCACTGCAGCCAACATTCTGTTCTCTGCTCTGTCTCCCCATCGCCACCTTCAGTGGACCCCAACCATGACCCTTGAACCCTAGTCATAAACCCCTCAACCTCAGACTCCAATAACTTTTTCAGCTCAGGTTAATTTGAACGACACACAGACATCAATGATTTTGACCACTAAGATGCAAACGTCAAGTCTGGACATGTTACAACACTGTATAGTACTGTTATCTACTTTATTGGATCTGTGTGTAGCTGTATTTAATGCTCAGGAATAAGTCTTAAAAAATCAAGTTTTTTAAGATGAATTAAGATAAATTTTTGTGCTCAGTGTCTGACCCAAGCACAGACACTGATAAACAGCAGAAATGCTCGTGTTGCCAATTTAAATGGCAATTGTTTTTGTAAACTTGGGGCATTTAAACTGGGAACATATGTATATTTGTTTTGGTTGGGTTGGTTTGGGTTATTTTCTCATATAATTTGTCAATTTAACAGTATGTTTAACAATTTCTTGTTTGACAACTCGCAAGAAATTTAATAACATATAATTGTAATTTAGTCAAGAGACCAGCAGAGGTCGCGGTCGACTAATTGAAAGCTCACAAGAGTAACTGCGAATCTTTTAAAAAACAAGGATTTCTACACGGCCTACCGTGGAGCACTTTTAACCGTTTGAAGTTTACATGTGGGAAGAAAACACTGATTGTTTTGGTTGAGAATAATACTATTTCAGTTTTAAATGAGTAAAATTTTAATCGATGCCATGGATTTTAAAAGGCAGCAGTCTGTAGTTTAGGCTATTTTGCATAAAGATGAACTATAACGACTAAAACATTTATTTTTAAAGGCCTCGGGTCCCAGAAACACTTTTGTGTAACATATTGTGTACTATGTATATGACCATTATGCAGATGTCGGGGATGTAAATATGTTTTTGTCATAATTTCAGCACACCATTTTATTTTATTAATGCACTTACATACCACCTGAAGGTTAGACCCCAAGCTCAGCTAGCAGTCACAGGTTAAGGGTGGTGCTCGTATAGTTAACGGCTAACATGAGAAACTGCAATAAATAATGAGATGTACACTGTAATGGCGTAACAGCAACCGTCTGAGGTAACAGTGCTTTCTTGTGGTTTTGACTGTAGCGCTTGTTTTGTGGCAGACACACTGCATTTTAAAACTGGTAGTTGAGAGCGTGTTTCTAACATGGTACTTTATCCTTAAGGTGCTTTAAATGGGTTTCTGTTTTCTTAAATTATACCATTGTAATTAATGTATATTGTTACCAAGTGAAAAATATCTAATAAACTCTTAACTTTAACATGTAAAATGCCATGCTGTGGTGGTTTTGTTAACTGTCATTTACCAATTGCTGACCTCTTGATTTTAGTATGAACTCCTTGCGTAACCGATACTGCCCGTGGGTTTGGCCCCATCGTTTTCCTCCATCGTTAGAGTCGGTGCAAGAGCGACTGTCGTTAAGCTACTTTGAAACATTCCTAAACATCTCGCCTACGTTCCGCGAGAGGGCGCTATCCTAGCACGCTAGACGCCCCCTGGTGAGGCACTTCGTGCCCGGCCCGAGTCTCGGGGAGAACCTCGGTGCCGTGATTCTGCCACACCGTTTCCTCGTTTGGGGATTTACACAGAGCAGCAACAGGTGACCTGTTGAGCCGTGTCTGCCCCTGACGGAGGACTACTGCTTCCTGAGTAGGTGGAATTTCACTGCCTCACTGTAAACAATTAATGTGTCTAGTAACTCAGTTGTTAACTCTCTTAACCCTTAAACTGTTTGTGATCTTTTCATCAAATAACATGTCATATATGATCTGGGTGAATGTTGTCACGGACACGTAGAAGCGTAAATGGAAAATGTGTTGAGGATGCAGGGGTGTTTATTTGCATTGTTTATTATTTGTTTGTTTAAGCAAAACCCAAGCAGTGGAGGTTCTAGACCATCTGAACTGGGGGGCCAGAATGGGCCCAGTAGGTCTCTTAGAGGGTTCGGGGGGCGAACTGAACAGAGTTTTTTAAAAGTAGCTAGCGGTCTGAATACGCCATTCACAAAAATGTCTCACACTACGCCTCATTTAGGGGGGGCCGAGGATGTTGTGACAGGGGCACTGCACCTAACCCCCCCCCGAACTGCCACTGTTGTGCCTCTCGGGCCCGCTGCCCGTTAGCCCAAGGCCGGCGGACCCGTGGAGCAGGAGGAAGTGTGTCTGCACGCTCTAAGAAAGGACCGCACGCTCTAAGGGTGGAATGGGGAAGCCACCCTGCGGGGGGATTAATCCTGCTCCGGGCCACACCAACAGGAAGAAGCTGTGTTCCTAAGCAGTGTGCTTAAAATAACCTCCCAAAAAGAAAGAGCTACTGAACTCCACCCCCCAGGGCTGCTCTGACGGAGGACTGGTGGAGCAGAGTGTAACTCCACAAGCTGTAGCACATATGTTAATACTATTATAAAACAAAGACACTGTGTGACTCCAAATGTGATCCAAATAAGATGCAAAATGTTACTGAAATGAGTTTGGTGTGTAGTTTTATTCTGGAAACAGAAAGAGCAGAGGGCTTGTGAGTTTCTGTGCCTCTCTGCTCATCTGTGCCAACTGGGTATTGTAGTTTCACTGTACAGGTCCACATACACCTTGTCTACTCACCACAGTGCTGGTTCAGTTGCTCTATGGTTTTATGGGTAATGCTCACCAAAATCTTGTGTCAGCTGCAGGCCTACAGACAGTCTCCTCCTTCAATGTGCTCACGTCTCCCATCCAGAAGATGTTTTAGTTCCTGTGTCCTTGAACAATAATGGATGGCTGCTTTATGCTGCTGGGGTTTGGCAAGTTTTGTTGTTGTTTTTTTGTTTGTTTGTTTATTTTATTTTTTTATCTGGAAAAGTATGCCTCCGTGGTTTGTTAGAACGTCACGAGTTCACAAGCTTCAGAGACTGTGCATGCTTCCGGCTTGTGCTTTTTTAAAGATGTTTTGTGCTCGTTTACCCAGTGCATGACCAGGTTAAAACATCTTTATTCAATGGCTTTACATGCTACAGTAGTAACACAGCCAGTGTCCTTATTAAATGTGTTGAGATATTATGCTTTCACTCTGTACTTACTGAGCAATGGTGTTGTAGACAGAAGATTATGTGGTGAAGATCTGGCTGTATTTCAGAATGCTTCATTCAGTCTCTCGTCACAGAGACGAGAATATTAAAACATATAGGCAAGGAGAGACAGAAAGCAAGAATGAGAGATTGGTAAGATATGTTGGCCCACTTGAGAAAGGATTCTGCTTCTGTTTATTTTAGCTCATGTTTTCTGGCTACAGTTAAAGTGTGGTATGACATCAGCGACAAGAACTTTAAATTGGATATAACTGTGCACCTGGCCATATGTGATGACTTAATGTAATTCATGTTACAGAAGACAGTGGGAGATGACAGAGAGAGAGCTGTCCTCAGTAGCCCAGAGGAGAGCATGTTCTGTGTGGAGGAAGTGTGTTCTGTGTGGAGGAAGCGTGTTCAGTGGTCAAAAACAGCGGTTTTACACCCAGCCCCTTCACAATTGAACACTGCATTCTACGCAAGTCTGTGACGTGTGGTCAGCATTATAGGAGGATTGTGTCTGGGCAGTGGATACACGCACATAGAGCATGAATATCTATCACATTACCATGTGATATATAGCACACTTCCCTTCGTTTTAAAGTGCAAGTTCTTATGAAAGAGACAGAGGTGTGCATTTGTTATGACCCGGCCCGGTTCTAGACGGCTTTGGCAGGGCAGTAATACATAATGGGTAGGCACATCTACTCATATTTTGAAAGCCAGAACTATAGTCAAGACTTGAGGAGTGATGCAAGGATGAGCTAACCCCCAAGTTCAAAAGAACACTCCTCTCCATTTACACCCCCACTGTAACACTCCTCTCCCTTTACACCCCTCTGTAACACTCCTCTCCATTTACACCCCCTCTATAACACTCCTCTCCATTTACACCCCTCTGTAACACTCCTCTCCCTTTACACCCTCTCTGTAACACTCCTCTCCCTTTACACTCCCTCTGTAACACTCCTCTCTCTTTACACCCTTTATGGACTAATGTGATGTTGTTGATATTTTCACTCTAATCATTGGTCCAATTTATACTCTCGATTGTCATGGGCATATATAAGGAATTCTTCATGTCAGACAACCATAGGGGCAGTACAGACAACCACAGGGCACGGACGTAATTTTGGGGGGGGACGGGGGGGACATGTCCCCCCCACTTTTTCAAAAGCCGGCTTTGGCCCCCCCCCAGTTTTTACGGTTAAAACCAAATATTTAAATAGCGACGAATCCATGTCTCCCCCACTTTTGAAATCAAAATTACGTCCATGCCACAGGGGCAGTACAGATAACCATAGAGGCAGTACAGACAACCACAAGGGCAGTACAGATAACCATAGAGGCAGTACAGATAACCATAGAGGCAGTACAGACAACCACAAGGGCAGTACAGATAACCATAGAGGCAGTACAGATAACCATAGAGGCAGTACAGACAATAGAGGCAGCACCGACAACCATAGAGGCAGCACAGACAAGGTGGTAGAACTGCAGGCTTTCTCTTCATTACTCATAGGAAGTCGTCAAATTATTGAAAAATATACTTCGCTTTTTATATTATGAAATGTGTCTGATTGCAATATGAGAAATGCCTGATTTTTTCAGAAATTATTCGTTTTCTCTACGCCAGGTATAATCCACGATATTTCATTTCTATTCATTACCAAAGTTACCATGGCGATAAATAGCGCAAAGCCACTCCAAACCCACAATTATGCGAGTCCGTACTAAAGGCCCACGACACGGGACAAATAACCTCAGACGTGATACTGCCAGTTCCATAAAAATGTAACTCGTGTCAGTGCAGCTTAACGACTTCAGTATTATAATCACGGCAGAGCAGCAAAACTGTATCGCTCTGCAGTCTAAGACAAGGACGGGCAATTCATTCTCCCAAAGGGAACGGTTTACAAGGCCAGACTAATATACTTAACTCAGTTCAGCACAATACATATATTCCTGTACAGTATACATTTCTACTAAAAACGGTAAATTAAACTTTAAAATTATACAATGAAAATATGAAGGGCAGAATTATATCATTATTTAATGAACTTGTCTAATGACAATGTTCAGTTTAGAAAGTACTTTTTCAGTTTAAAAAACACTAGCATCACATTGCATCTCAAAGTTCGTCGTTACCCTACAGGGGTGGGTTTCCCGAAACGTTCGTAGCGCTAAGTACTTCGTAACCTCGTATGAAACGTACGAGGTTAAGAAGTAGCGCTAAGAACGTTTCGGGAAACTCACCCCAGATCAGTAACGGCTGTATCACCAGATCTCGTTACGCACCATCGTCTCGTTACGGTGCGCCGGGACACGTTTGCAAACGCGTCATTAGCGCTGCAGAGTCTACCAAACATTATTCGACAAACTCCCATCAGAGAATGTCTTACTGTTTCTTGCAATGTGGGATATTATGGTTGCGCCTGACTGCTGCATCTCTGATGTGTGCAGCTCTGTAAAAAAAATCCTTGCTGCCTTTGCAGTTTTGCAAATCTTCAGATGGCCGTGCCCGCTCGCATCTGTCTAGTAGCCTACTTGAAAGCTCTCCAACATCTGACACGTTTGAGTGAAGTGGGGCGCACACGCGCAATGACAGGCGCCAATTTAAAACTAAAAACTAAACAGTTGCCTTAAAATAAAAGCTGTAGTAGTTCAATTTCGTGCAACTATCACATTGTAATATGTGTCGTTACACATTTACGTTTGACTTCTAATTCATGAACGATCTCACGCGGACAGGTCAGGTCTGGTCTAACACCTAAATGTGCATTTCCTACAGCAAAAGGTCCATTCTAAGATCCTGCTCAAGAAGGTCCGTGTAGTCTATCATCGCGCTCACTACAAACACACCTAAATGTGACTTTAAAATGAATTGGTCAGTTATTAAATGGGTGCACGACCTATTTGTTGATTATTTGCATACGCGACCAAATATTGTTATTGGAAAATATCATCCAGTCCACATGGGCTCGGGTGTAATGTCAGCCAGGGTCAGGTGTTCTATTAAGACTCTCTAACCTCATGCAAATAAGGACAAAAACACAGCACGGTAAGTCACACAAATGGTACATTTACATTTACGAATAGGGAAACCGCGGTTTGCTAAACGTCTCGAGCCTGACTCTGTCCCCTCATCTTTCTCTCCTTCCTCCTCTCTCTCTCTCTTTCTCTCTCCATCCCCATGACCTTCGGGCTCTCATCATGCACTTCCTCATATTGTCCGACCGAATACAGGACATTTAGGATAACTGCCATCCCACACAGGCCTGGGACAGGAGTCACTAAACACCCGCAGTTCATACATAAAAATGTAAATAAATGCATGTAAGCTCATTATAAGACTGAATCACACTGTAGTTCAGTGTGCAAGTCGAAGGCCGATGAAGGAGTTCTGACCAATACCTGTCCCTTCGGTTCCCATAACCGTGATTTGTGCTTTTAGACCGCCCATAAGCGCCTATCTGCGGACACACACACGGCGCTGTATCGCTGTATCGCTCCACAGAAGGTGTTCACTTTCCTAATGGGGATTCCCAGCCAGCCGTCTCGTTTCCCCTCGGCTCTCTGAAGTAGCCCAGCAATGTCCTGTTTTCTGAGGCGGCCGCTGGTAAGACTGACAAACGGAAGAGCAGACCGCCACCGAGCCCACACGCCCGCCTCCCTTCCCTGGCTCTCAGCCACGGCCTGACCACCACCTCAGTCCTGTCAGAGTGGCTCCTGAGAGGAATATAAAGACTGGTGGTTTAAGAAAACTACCGACAAGGATTCGCCTGTTTACTATCCTCGCACAGTCTGAGGCTTTGAAAGGACAGCAAACATTCCAGCTACGCCAAAATAATACCGTTGACCAGGCAAGTATGTTTTTTTTGGCATAGAAAATAGTCACGAGCATGCTGAATTTGGAGCTTTTTGGATGTGAAACTAAAACCTTAGCAGTAAACAGCAGTCGTTAACCATCGGATTAACGTGACGTTGGAACTTCTGACGAGAACTTAGCGCAGAGGTGAGGGGCTCAGTTATCGGCAGTGTGTAGCTGCGCACCCTCACAACACTGACTGGAAAATGCATCAGCACTGCATTGCTTAGTAAGCAATTACACAGTCTTTTCTCCACACACACACACACACACAAAGGCAGCCTCTGAACCACATATCCAGTTAAAGTTCCAAAATGTAGTTTAATAAAGAATAAAGTAGTCCTTATCATAAAATCTCTAAGTGTCTAATGCAGTTTCAGAGAGCTGAAAGCTATAAGCTTTAAATTCATTTCGTTCACTTCTTTAAAGTTCATTCGTCTCTGTGGTAGCTACAGTTCTGCTGTGAGGTTCTTACGCTTCCATGTCACACCGCATTCCGACTTTCTGCAAAGTCTTTCTGTGTGACACCGAAATGTCTCTCTGCGTGTCTTTGAGGGTGGCCACAGGAGCAGGGCTGGACATGTCTGTCTGTACGCTTGAATAAATTCTGCTCTGACCACACAGCTGAATTCCACATTAAAGCCCTGAGCTGCTTCACTCAGGCAGGGAGCAGGACCTGCCACACGGTTCTGGAAAGCAAAGTTACACCTCGGGGGTTTAGGCAGTGTGTGCATATTTGATTCGAGTTGATGCAATGTCTGTGTTTGTTTTTGGAAACCACATCGCTTTCTGAACACTCAAGGCTGATGCTAAAAATATCCTCCAGTCGTAAGAGTTACGCCTCCACATTTACAGAGACAGGATATGCCTCAGGTCCTGTCTACTGCACTCTCTCTATCTCTCTCTCTCTCACCCTCTTTCTTTTACTCTCCCTATTACTCTCTCTCTCTCACCCTCTCTTTCTTTTACTCTCCCTATTACTCTCTCTCTCGCGCTCTCTCTCTCTCTCTCTCTCTCTCTCTCTCTCTCTCTCTCTCTCTCTCTCTCTCTCTTTCTCTTCCACATGAAGCACGTGGCTTAGCATTCTGCTACTGCTGAGACAGCATTGTGGATCATGTCTCCTTTTATTATGTCTTCTTTTATTATGTTTCCCTTATGGACACTTTCAGAGACACTTAAAATCCTCACCATACACACACACACACACACACACACACACACACACACACACACACACACACACACACACACACACACACACACACACACATACACCCACACAAAGAAAGACTAAATTTCACCTTGTCCTGTTTCATTCTCAAAATTAGATACTACAGCAAGTCCAGATCATTATGAGATAATTTCATTCAACTCTCACCCATCTTACACCCACACACACTTCACTTCACTTCCACACACTGCCACCTCAGTCCTCCCTCAAACTTTCCTCTCTCTCTCTCTCTCTCTCTCTCTCTCTCTCTCTCTCTCTCTCTCTCTCTCTCTCTCTCTCTCTCTCTCTCTCTCTCTCTGTCCCTCCCCCACCCCCAGCCTGCACCACCCCTCCGTTGGCTGCATTACTGAGAGAGAGCTGCGTATTGAGGAAGTGTGAAACACTTTGTGAAACACTCACTCTCACCAGCTCTCCTCGTCCAGGGCGCCGTATCATGCAGTTCACCTCCACACCCAGACGCTCGACAAACCGGGTAAGAGAAGTGGACTCGAGTGCTGCTGTGCTGCTCATGCATGTGGTATGTTTGGGTGTGTGTGTGTGTGTGTGTGTGTGTGTGTGTGTGTGTGTGTGTGGTGCTAAGGCAGCGTGCGTTGTAATTGGCGTGCCATGCTCAGTTTTGTTCGTGAGTGGAAGTGAGAGTATTAGTTTCTGTTTGTGGCTCTGGGAACTTTGAGCCGTGGCCGGGCCGAGCAGAGCTGAAGCTTTCTGAGTGCTGTATTGTTGCTGTTGTTATCAGGTAAGGTTGAATTGTAATAAATGAAATAATAAATATTCATGAATATGTAATTACCTAGAATAAACTAATGTCAAATCTCATGGCTGTTGTCAGGGCTACTTAATTCAGTCAAGGGTCAGTAGAGAGAGTTTTAGAAAAGTGGCGAGCAAACGAATGTCTGCTGCAGCCCAAGTAACAGTCTTGTTTGCCACTGTCTGATTTTGCAGGGTAACTGTTACAGGAACGCAGTGTCGGGAATCATTGTAGCTTCACACTTGGCACTACATATGATTACTGTCTAAGAACACACTTGCCAATTTGGTTTAGCATATGTGTGGCTAAACGAAAATATGTGTGTGTTGGTAATATGAAATAAATTCCAAACGGTCCATTCGGAAAAATGTTTTTCATCATTAGCGCTGCCATCACGTTTATAAATGAGATGTACATATGTTGTGTTCGTTCTTTAACAATATGGCTGCCACAGTGAATCAAGTGAGTTTTGATGGTAGAGCGAGAGTGAACGTTTGGGTTGTCCTGCAGTGTGACTGCAGTCCTGACTGTTGCACAGTACACAAAAACTTTGCTTCGCAGCGTATTCAAAGTTCCCCTGTTTCTCCCCATGATCATATTCAGCATTTAGAATGAACTCATGACATGTCTGACATTCTGTCCTTATCTGCTAGGGTGCGTATCGGCCATGAAAACATCGCACCTGTGACACCTGTCCCGTCTCATGGCGCAGTGGGTCCAGTCTAGCGGCAGAACCCGCTCTGCCAGCTGTGCCGCCATGGACACGGCAGGTGAGGGTTCAGGGGCCCGTCACTCCTCTCCACGGGCCAGACAGCAGCTTCTCCACCTGCTCAACGTGGTCTTAGTCGTGTCATTTAAATGGCTTTTGCCTCTTCCTACGTTTTCAGAATTTGCCCTGCTGGAATCGGATGTCTACCGAATTCTGCAGAACGTCTTGAGAGAGCTGGACACTCAACAACCCGAGATCAGCAAAGGTAAATCGCCTCCTGTGAGGACACACTTAGTCTGTGGTTCCCATCAGAGTTCACGTGGAGGTTAAAATTTTAGATTAAGACAAACAAAAATGAAGACAACAGTTAAGGCAACAAAACTACCTTCTCCTTTCTCAGTTTCATTGGAAGCTAGAGTCCGACCCCTGGAGCTGAGTGTGTGAAAGGTTAATCATACAGTCTTATGATTGATGGCTCAAAGTCTTACCAACTATGCTTCCTACCACCCTTTGAATATGGGTGAACACACCTGAATTAGTTCTTTAGCACACAGCATTTTCCATGGCCATGTTTAAATCATTGCACTGGCAACCAGTCTGGGCAGCTATGTCTGTCTGCACCAGGCATGACTTTGGTATGTTAATATACTGCAAAAGCATCTTAGCATCTTGGAATCTGACTACAATGGTTTACACCCAATTTCATCTGCCAGCATCTGTTGTATAATGAAACTCACTTTCAGGAAGATGTTAGTAAAAATTTCCTTACCGTAACTCAACATAAAAACCGGTTTGCGGATTTAACTCACCGACAAGCACTAGAAAAACAATGGCAAACAAGAGGCTAAAACATTTCTCTGTGTGTGTGTGTGTGTGTGATGTGTGTGCAGTAATGCTGAGGTTGACTTTACACCAGAAGGTGCAGGCCAGTCCCCTGAGCTGTCTGGCCGTGGTGCAGGTGGCCGTGCGTGAGCTGGAGCGGGTGAGTGGGGTGAGTGGGAGGAGTGAGTGAGTGGGGTGAGCCGGTGAGTGGAGTGAGTGGGTGAGTGGGGGGAGTGGGGTGAGTGAGTGAGTGGGGGGAGTGGGGAGAGTGAGTGAGTGGGGTGAGTGGGGGGGTGGGGTGAGCGAGTGAGTGAGGGGAGTGGGGAGAGTGAGTGTGTGGGGGGAATGGGGTGAGTGGGAGGAGCAGGTGAGTGGGTGGAGCAGGTGAATGGGGTTAGTGGGTGAGTGGGGTGAGTGGGTGGGGCAGGTGAGTGGGTGGAGCGGGTGAATGGGGTTAGTGGGTGAGTGGGGTGAGTGGGTGGAGCGGGTGAGTGGGGTTAGTGGGTGAGTGGGGTTAGTGGGTGAGTGGGGTGAGTGGGTGGAGCGGGTGAGTGGGTGGGGCAGCTCCTCCAGCAGTCAGCACCACGCTGATCGTGGCCTCTTATTGCACCTGGAGGCCAAAGTCAAGGAGCTTTGCCATGTGACACGTAAACGTTGCAGCACGCAAGACCTCTGAGGAATGCTGACAGGAGATTGGTGGAGTGCATTTATACATTTAAAGACTGAATACTTAATAGAGAAGAGAAAATTCCAGGTAGATTTAAAAGAAAAGAATTTTCCTGTTTATCTGTGCTAGAATGAAAAGAATTTTGCATGGTAAGTCTCATCCATAGCGGTAAGCATGATGTAATCACAACAAACTACAGTCTGCAGAAACAGAGGAAGAGAATGTTTGATAATGCTACGTTACAGCCCCGGACCCATCCCTTGGGGCGTGTGTAGGTGTAGTCTGTTTCTAGATGCGTGCTTTCCATGGGTGTGGCTGTGTGTTGTGTCTCGTCAGTATAATGTGCTACACCTGATACTCGTTAGATGTTAGGTATAGTGTGTGTTAGTCTTGTCCCGTGCTCGTTTTTGTTACATGTGCTGCCACTATGCTGTTGATCGCAGGTCATCATTGTCATTAAATAAACCGTTTTTCGCGATGAACACTCATCTTTGCGTCCTCAGCCCCCTGCACGTTACAGATAAGAATTCAGATCTCAGATGAACAGATTATCTCACTCATAAGGATGCGACTTGCTGCGGGTGATCCACGGTGTTTTTAACATGTTGCATCGGCCTGGTTTGAAAGCTTCGACATGTATCAGTTCAGACCAGAAATTTAAACCAACAGTTATTGTGTATCTTACACAGTAAAGACCTGAAGCCCTAGTGCCTGTGTTGCACTGCTGTGAGTTTGACACGGCCACCGTCTGCGCTGGCTGTGTCGTTACTACATGACAAATCCAGCGTCTGGTGTGATGACTGGCTGCTTTGTGTTCGCAGGCTGAGAGATTTGACCTGAAGTCACACGTCATCCCACTGTTACACACTCTTATCTACACACTCGCCCAGGTATGTCCAAACACTCCGTTTACCAGCAAGCTCTGAGCATGGATCACACCTCCGAAGCAGACAGAAGGCGTTTGTTCACAATAAGTAAATACAGAATTAGAGCATTTATTGATCAGTGCATAATTACTGTAGAAGTTATCAGTGCATGAAAGAGCCAGTTTCTGTCACCATATCATGTTTGGGAAACTTTTGATCTGTCATGTCATGTTTGTAGAAAAATTGTCCATTTTTAATATTAGTGTATTCAGAGTAGTAATGAGAGTGTTTAGCAGTGATGTTGTATCATGGAGAGAGAGAGAGAGAGAGAGAGAGAGAGAGAGAGAGAGAGAGAGAGAGAGTGTGTGTGTGTGTGTGTGTGTGTGTGTGTGTTGTAAATGTTGTAAATGATGATGTTTATCAGTCTAACCTGGATTTTTCAGCCACTGACATTCTAAGCTGTGTGTGTGCGTGCATGTGCGGATGTGTGTGTGTGTGTGTGTGTGTGTGTGTGTGTGTGTGTGTGTGTGTACGTGTGTGGTTTTTCCAGGTGGTGTATGTCCCTGATGGACTGTATAAGAGACTGTATGTGTCATGTAAGAGGCTCCTCACACTGCCACAGCCCTTCTGCACTGTGGGTCTGAGCTGCATACGACTGTTGAAGGCAGAAATCTATACACCAGGTCTGCATGCACACACACACACACACACACACACACACACACACACACACACACACACACACACACACACACACATGATTGGTAAAGGCAGAGATTTCTACCTGTCTGGCTCATGCACACACACCTTTCCTCTGCAATCTAAGAGACATTTTATACTGAAGAGTTCATTTGTTCATTCATTCATTTATTCAAGAGTTCCCACTGAACTACATAAACCAAGTCTTTGAATGATTGTGGACATGTGAGTTGTGATTGATAGAACACATATTCTCTGCAGGGTGTCAGAGCTCCAGGTGTGAGCCTGGACATCACAGTGTCTAATAATCTTGCTCACTACATTTATTCCTCAATACAGCCTTTGTGTCCACAATATACATACTTAAAAACATTTACACTTGCACTTAAAACTAATATTACAGCCTGATACTTTTAAAGAGCAGTGTCTGTATTTAATAGCAGAGATTTATTACAGGGACAATTATATAACAGACCTTGTTATAATTATGTGTAATGTTAGACTGCATAGGATATTTGGAAAGTGCATAGTAAACATATGAAAGTGTTTAGGAGATTGTGTCTTTGATCACAGGACTGCTGTATCAAAGGACCCTGGTGTCTGAACACAGCCTGAGGAATGAATATTACCCTCTGCAAGAACGGTGAAGACCCCCCCCCCCCCCCCACACACACACACACACACATACACACACAGCATTCTTATGTAACAAACGCACCCCTAATGATTGTCATTGTGAAATGTACAATTGTTTTATAAGAGAACATGCTAAAAATTATTCAATTATTCACTTTGTCAGTGCTGGAACCAGTTTGACCTGTACCCCTGGTTCTAGAACATTCTATTTACCTGATCTGTCACTGGTGTCTCACTGAACTTATCAGTGAGTCCAGGCAGGTATGCCTGCTATCTACAGGCTCTTCCTTATACTAAGTTTCCAAGGCACAGTACAAAATTCCTAAAGATATTTAATTCCAATAATTCTTTTGTTTTTTTGCACTAGCTGACATTAAAGTCACAGTTCCAGTTGAGTGTGTTTGTAACATAAGGCTTGAGTGAGGGATTTTTTTTAGAAGATTATTGAGGTACAGACAGAGTGATAACAGAGGCATTTGAAGGTATTGCTATACAAATGTTTTAAACATATTACAGTGTTAAAATAAGAACAAATAATATTACTAACTGGATTGAGGGGGTTAACAGATGCTGGTAATGTAATAGGTTAAAGTGGCAGGTTCTCGAGATATAGAATCACAAAACAAAACACTGTAACAAACAGTGAAAACATGACGTGATGGTGGTGGGGTGTGTGTGTGTGTGTGTGTGTGTGTGTGTGTGTGTGTGTGTGTGTGTGTGTTCATCTGTGTGTGTGTGTGTGTGTGTGTGTGTGTGTGTGTGTGTGTGTGTGTGTGTGTCCATCTGTGTGTGTCCATCTGTGTGTGTGTGTGTGTGTGTGTGTGTGTGTCTGTTCATCTGTGTGTGTGTGTGTGTGTGTGTGTGTGTGTGTGTAGAGTGTTTGTGTTTGCAGACCCTGCTGTGTTCTCTGAATCCCTTGGGGCGCTACTGAAGGATGACGTGGAGGGTGGTGTGGACACACAGGTGGAGCACATGCGCAGGGTGGTGCAGCACACCCTACAGGCCACGCTGGGAGAGGAGCTGTGCCACGGCCCCACACTCACACAAGCCCTGCAGGCCAGTAGAGCTCACACACACACACACACACACACACACCCTCACAAATACATACACACACACACACACACACACACACACACACACACACACACACACACACACACACACACACACACACACACACATACATACACACACATACACACACACACACACACACACACACACACTCACACATACATACACACACTCACACATACACACACACACACACACACACACATCCGCACATGCACTCACACACACACACACACACACACACCCTCACACATACATACACACATACACACACACACACACACACCCTCACACATACACACATACACACACACATACACACACACACACACACACACACACACACACACACACACACACACACACACACACACACCTCACTCATAGACACAAGCACACACCCTCAGTTCCTATACTGATACTGATGGATATTTCCAAGTTACTCATTACTTATGTAGGTAAATCAGTACAATGTGCAAACAACAAAGAACCAAAACAGGAGCCGCAACTGTTACATGTTTACTTAATGTTAATTATTGTTAATGTGTTACTGTTCATGTTATTGTTGTTGTTCATGTTAACTAATGCATTACTTCGTTAGTAAGTAAACACTTAATGTAAAGTGTTACCAAATCAGTAGATCAGATTACTACAGAACCTAATTTACTATTTTGTAGTACCTGTAGATTAGAATAAAGTCTAATCTACTACACCGTGTTCCAGTATTCAAATGTATGAGATTACCTGGATTAGACGTTGGACTAGCCTGAACTCTACCTGAACAGTGCTCACTGTCCAAATGTTATAGTTTCATCATAAAAATAATTCACAGTAGTCCAAAAATTATAATCTGTTCGAACACTTTATTTCTCAATTTCCCCATCTTGAATGATAGACGTATTAGAACTATTTCAGCAAAACCGATACACCAGTGCACCCAAGTGCAGAGGATCAAATATGTATACAACTAACACTCAAACACATTTAACTGATGATACATTACAGTTCTAGACTACATGGGTGTGGACAAGCCTGTGTTAGCTTATTCTTAGTTGCACCTATGCAATCAGAGCCATAAATCTGAGAGTGCATACATTGAGAAGCACTTTCATCATGGCAGAGTTCTTCCAAACTACAGGTCACAAGTTCAGGAAGATGAACTATGAGAGTTATAGCAGGCTAACTCCTAGCTGGCAGCTTGCACGCCATTTGTTTTAACTGCTTTGGATTACTTCAGCATTGTCTTGGAATAGGTAAACAAATTACATTCTATAATCTGTACCTCCCAGTGAGATGATATGATTGGATATGATATGATGGGCATGGGAAGTGCTGAAATCTGATTGGACCCCCAGATTGGATCCTCACACATTGGGCAGGTGTCAAGCTCCTTGACACACAGCAGTCAATAAATTGAGAAATGTAGCTAACCAATAGCCAATCAGAAATAGCATTGTTGTATATGAGTACATTTATTTTTGAATATTCATTGTCATAGTCTGTGGACCACCTAAAATAGCTTTGGCAACTCTCAAGGCTAAAGGTCTCGCTCTGTCACTGCTGGCTGGAAACCATTTTAAACAATCTGGCAACTATGGACGTATCAAGAAAAACCTACGTTAGGTTTCACCAAACATATCAGTAAAAAAATGAAAACAGTTGAATTGAACAATGTGGGAGTCTGCATTCATTATCGTAATCGTGGTATTCATTACCGTTTATAATGTAACGGATGTAACACGACAGGCCTCATATGTGACTGGGCTGCAAATAACCACACTGCACATCTGTGCACAAGTGCGTGTCTATTTCTAGAAACATGCCGATGGGTAAGTGCACAAGCATATCTGTCCGTGCCTGCATTTGCATGCACTATTCTTAGTGTGGACATGCGTCTTATACCTTTGCGTGTATCCATCCACTGCATGTGGTCTCACCTTGTAGTTGTGTGCGCATACATGGTTGGCTGTGTGTCTGCATTATCTGTGTGTATATAATTGTGTGTGTGTGTGTGTGTGTGTGTGTGTGTGTGTGTGTGTGTGTGTGTGTGTGTGTAGGAGCTGGAGCAGGATGTGGAGTCGTATTTTTGCGAGGTGTTGGCTTCCATGGAGCAGAATGCTGTGGACAGTAAGAGTGAACAAAATACTCTCGCCAGCAGACTGCAGCAGCTGTACACGCAGTTACTCCACAGCACTGGCAAAGGTACTTCCATTCCACTCTAGTGCATTCCACTGCTTATTGCAATGTCATCTCTCACTCACACAAACACACACACCACACACACACATTCTCTCTCTTACACACACACACACACACACACACACACACACACAGAGAATGGTTTTATTTATCTTTAGATGGAAGTGGTGTTTCCTTTTGTCGACACTCGTGTGATGCTCGTGTTTTTACAGACACATTGTCCCACGGCTCCCTGGCCAGCATTCCGCTTCCCAACCCAGACATGAGTTTCCACATGTGGTGGGAGGAGGAGGAGCTCTGTGAGTGGCGTGTCTTGTTTGCCCCCTTCCTGATTTTCTATTTTTTTTGCATGTTTGTCCCACTTAAGTGTTTTGGAACATCAAACCAATTCAATTATTAGTCAAGACAACACAAGTAAACACTAAATATAGTTTTTAAATGGTGTTTATTGTTAAGCGAGAAAACAATCCAAACCTACACTGCCCTGTGTGAAAGTGATTGCCCCCTAAACCTAATAGCTGGTCGGGTCACCCTTAACAGCAACTGCAGCCAAGCGTTTGCAATAACTTGCAGTGAGTCTTTTACAGCATTGTGGAGGAATTTTGGCCCATTCATTTCAGAATTGTTGTAATTCAGCCACATCGGAGGGTTTGAGCATGAACGCCCTTTTAAGGTCATGCCAGAGCATCTCAATAGGATTCAGGTCAGTGACTAGGCCACTACAAAGTGTTCATTTTGGGTTTCTTCAGCCATTCAGAGGTGGACTTGCTGGTGTGTTTTGGATCAGTGTTCTGCTGCAGAACCCAATTTCGATTCAGCTTGAGGCCATGAACGGATGGCTGGACACAGGGGTGCAGTTACTTACTTTCTGAGGTGTATGCAAACACACTATCGGCGCCCCCCCCCAACGAAAGTTGTTGACGGGGGGGGGGGGGGGGGCGAACGTAAGATGGACACAAATTAAGTATTACATCGATTTGGCGCCCCCTCTAGTGCAGCGCCCCTATGAGTTGCATACGCTGCATACCCCCTTTTTGCGCCACTGGCTGGACATTCTTACAGGATTTAGACAGCAGAAATCATAGTTCCATTTGTCACAGCAAGTCTCCCAGCACTACCACCACATTTTACTGTTGGTATATTTGTTTTTGTTCTGAAATGCAGTGTTAAATTTATGCCAGATGTCTCGTCAGTCCACAGAATGTTTTCCCAAGTCTTGGTGATCATCAAGATAGATGTGTTCTGGAAAAATTGAGACGTGCCTTAATGTTCTTTTTGCTCAGCAGTGGTTTTTCTTTATATCTTTTTTCTTTTTCTGTATATCTTGGCATGATGTCTAGCTTTTAAGGATTACATATGTTGCAATAATCATGTGTGGGTATGGTTCGAGACAGTGGACTGTGTCCTTCATTTAAAAACTGCATTTTGTGTTTACATGTGTTGTCTTTGACTAATATTTAAATTGGTTTGATGTTCCGAAACACCTAAGTGTAAAAAACATACAAAAAAATAGGAAATCAGGGGACTGACACTTTTTCACACCACTGTACCAAACCGTTGTCTATGAACTCATACAGGCTTATTTCCATTTTTTCCAATGCAGGGCGAGAAATTGCCAAGTTCATCCGTTCGGGTTCCATGTCTGACAGTTTCTGTCTGTCACCGGACGAGTTCGAGATGCCGGACCTGTACACGGACACGGACATGCCGCGACATTCGGTCCTGTCGACGGACAGCGGCATCGAGCGCGACATGCAACTGGCCGACAGCTCGGACACGGAACCGGGCGGCGGGAGAATAGCGAAGGCGGACCCAGCGCCGGCCGTGTGCCGGTTGACACGGCGCGGGGGGATGAAAGTAAGACCGTCGGCGTCGGACAGCATGGCGCTGGTGCAGGACGCGCTGGAGGAGGCGGCGTGGAGCTCCAGTCTGCAGCGGCACGCAGGCCGGAGGAGCAGCGACGTCTTCAGAGTAAAGCGCCACATGACGGCCAACGTGGTGGTGGTCGGGGACGACCGCACCGTGGGTCGGCTCGCCGGGGCCTATTATCGGCTCAGGTAAGACACTGATCTAAATAAAACTTCAGGCAGGATGTGGTGTCCTGCATGTAGGCAACGTGAAAAATTACCTTCTCCTTTGGGTTTTTTAACATTTTAACATGTGGTACTTTCAGTCTGGATCGAAGGCGTATAATTAACATGGGCGGAAGTGACGTCACCACCAACGTCAATGAATTATTAAATTGTGCCCACTGATAATTTGATCCCCTCAAAAAAAAAAAACGATTTGTCAATCATTCAACATGTTAGACTAATACAAGTGTCAAAGTGCAGAATGTCAGGATGGTGATAGTCTGAGCTCACTAGGTAGATTTAAATTCCTAAATTGTATTTGTCAATCTGCATACTAGACACCACTAACATGAAGGACCTAAAATCTAATTGGGGGAAGCAAAGACCCTCAAACTATTCAGCCTTTTCTCTTTATCTTGCACACCTTCTCAGAATAACTGCCTTACTCAGTTAATCCCACCTTAAACCTAATGGCTAGTGTTACACCGAAACTTGTGACCTTGGAGACCATTGTTGCACAGTTTCAACAATGTACCGCGTTGTCACATATTCTGATAACTGCACATGGGTACTCAGTCATTTATTGTGGTTTAGAAGGATGTTCATGTAAGCCAATTCTAAAAGAAATTTAGGCTTAAATTACATCTTCCTCATGCATGCAGACACAAATAAAAAATTTTGAAGTTTAAATGTTGAAAGAATACAAATAAAAACTTTTATTCTAAAACCTTTTTTGCTAAAACGTTAACTTATTTTTTTGTGCTTTCTACTGTTAGCATTGCTACTACTACTGCACTACTGTTAGACAGATGTCGCCTCTTTTCTCATGTGAAGCAATGATATCCAGTGATTACGAGCTTGGACGTGGAGAAATCTGAACTCCAGTATTTGAGTTTGTGTAAACCAGGGGTCTCCAACCTTTTTGGAACGAAAGTTGTTGCGCGGGGGGGCGAACGAAAGTTGCGTGTGCGAGTGTGCTAAGCGGGAAGACGGCATATTGACGGCAGCCTAACTTTTTGATTGACAGCTAATTGAGCAATAGAACACGAGAGGGAGTGTGTTATCGTGAATGTACGTACATGCCGTTACTTGACAACGCGTCCGCGGAGTGATACAGAGAATGAGAATACCGTGCTGTTATCACACATATCTGCAGGGTTAGAACACTTCTCAACCAGTCGGATTGTGAACTAACTGTTGTATAATTGGCGAATAATAATTTAGTGTTAGAAGGGGAGGGACAACTGTGAATTTTGATTGGACATAAATTTAAGTAGATTTCTCGATGGGACCAATTAGGTTTACAAATTTATATGTAATTCATTGGCCCTTTGGCGAGCTACTCGGAAAGGGGTGGCGAGCTACTGGTAGCTCGCGAGTGACGTGTTGGAGACCCCTGGTGTAAACGTTTCTTCATGCCTTTCCTTGACAACACGCAGGTACAACATGTACAACAGCTGTCTGCGGTCACAGAATTTGATGGTCAGAGATTCCAGAGTAACGCTGGCTCTCCTGTTGTCATGGAAACGTGTGAAAACATTAGCCAGCGTGTTGTTGATGCTGGGAGGCAAGGCCCCTGTGCGGTTGCTAGCAGATAAAGGTGCAGCGATGAGCTAACCTTTCTGACGCGAGTCGTCGATAGCCTGCCGCTAATCCCACAACATCTGCCCTCTCCTCACACAGGAAGATGGAAGCCCGAAAGCTGTTTCTGACGACAAAGGTCAACATAAAGCTCTTCTACATCCCCGTGGCCACCCAGCCAGGCTCACCCGACACGGTACGGGAGAAGAGTCTAGCGCATGTCTGCCCCGCACAAGCACGGTTCAAACGCGTATTGTAGCACAGATCATGAATAAACCCCACCAGAAACATTTTCATGGATGGGAATGTATTGATATTTTACAAAGCTGACAGCAGAACACAAAGCAGACCAACACAGCAGGCGAATACACAGCTAATATTGTGCTATGTTGGAGTGTGTTTGAATCCGCTGTTTTGCAGTAGGACAACGAAAACCTGTGCCCGTCGTGGACAGGATTAGATAAGTGCACTTAACCACCGCACGCCATTTTGATCCACAAATTCTGCTCTGTCCACAGGGGAGTGTGCCACTGGACCCTAATCCCTGTGTACTGGGCTCCTATTTGGGAATGGTGGATCCGTGGTACGACTTTAACATCTGTAGCCAGGGCCAAATGATCCCGCAACTGGCTAACATGGTATTAACCTTTCTCTCTTCAGTGATTTTACTAACCTCAGTCAGCAATCAAAAACTCAGTCCAGAGTCACTGTCTATCAGTACACTACTGTTACTATGACTGTACTCTACATGTAGCATTTCCTCAGAGGACTCTGCTGTATTAAATATGCTGTGTGTGTGTTTGTGTGCACCCATGCATGTTTGTGTGCTCGTGTGTGCATCTGCATTTGTGTGTATGTGTTGGGCCACTCCATGTAAAGTGCAAGTCATTTCTGGCTGACATCATTTCCTACTACGTGCGGATGGGGCAGCAGCCGGTGTACTTCACCATCTACTACGTGAAGGTGAGAAGTCACGACCCTCCCAGGCGTCTGTGCCGTAGACCCACACGGCTGCGCCGACGCAGACCTCCTCCTCTTATTCCACATACCACTCATCTAATCAGGCCATAGGTTAAAGCCCGGTGCTGGATAGGATTATAGTGTCTGGAGCGCCATTTATAGACGTTGAACATTACATTGAGTAATTATTCACTAAATTGTTTTGTTGATACCTCATATAGTTGTAGCGTAGAGAAATTAATTATGTAAACCTAGCATTCTTATTTCATTAACTTCTCTCTGTGCGTGCGTACGTGTGTGTCTGTTTTAAGATTGTATACTGCGACCCGGACAAAAAGCCAACAGAAGATGTCTTCCTCTCTCACCTCAGTATTGACTTCCCAGAGTACAAACTACGTCATGGAACCCTTAAAGGTTTGAGCTCATTTATGGTGGTTCATATGTGTTTCTGTGGGAGATTCTCCAGAACCCACACATGCTTTTTCTCATCTGTGGTCGGGGAGACCCTGAAGGTCACTAAAACCAAACGTTTACAGCCTAAAGACACAGCAAAGCAGCTGATATTGTGAGCCTTAGGTGATCTCTCCTGGGGAGGAAACATTGCTACTAAAACTCCACTTCTGCTATCCCAGAGCAGGCTGTTAAGAGCCTCTAATTCAAGATGTCACGCCTCTGTGTGGTCTTAAGTGAGCTTTATTTCCCTGCTGTGCCAGGGACTGTGTGTCACCCTGGTTGTCCTCCTTTCTCCTCCAGATGCGTCTACCAAGCAGAAGAAATGTCCAGCAGAAGCATGTGGAGGTCTAGTCTCGCTGACCTACAGGAAGGTAAGCATCCCCCTCCGGTCTGCCCAGCAGGCCAGAGCTGTGAGATTTAATGTGGACATTCACAGTCTCTGTTAAATTAATCTGTAAAGAAAAAATATTATTAGACAGCACAGGACACCGTCATTCTGCTGGAGTGATTTGGGACCTGGGTGATTTGGGGGTTGAGCAGGACTCTTTCGTTTCTCTGAGCTACATGGTTTCATAGTGACTGCTACCTGCCTGGAGTTTCCCCACTTACCACTTCTCTCGCGTCTCACAGGTGTCACTAAGCAATAGAGAAACAGAAAAGGGTCTTTTTTTGAGGACCACAGGGATGGAGATATCAGCAGTACCCACCAGCAAAGCGGAAGGTACGCTAGCAGCATGCAGGACTGCGATAAAGATCAGAGTTTCACTAGTGTGACTTTTGGAGAAAAAGGTGCTGAAGATAATCACAGTGTGTTTTCTGTTTTCTTGGCCCCGTTCAGATCTGAACTGTCTCACGGTGGATGTGAGTGAGCTGAAGTCCAAGAGCAGCTCGGTAGGACTCTGCTCATTCTCCATTGCATGGCTTGAACTTTACATGTAGGGCACTTAGCAGACACTCTTATCCAGAGTGAATTA
Organism: Brachyhypopomus gauderio; assembly: GCF_052324685.1. Classification (NCBI taxonomy): domain Eukaryota; kingdom Metazoa; phylum Chordata; class Actinopteri; order Gymnotiformes; family Hypopomidae; genus Brachyhypopomus; species Brachyhypopomus gauderio. The sequence goes on along the minus strand of NC_135218.1, from coordinate 21,073,307 downwards.
CAAAGTGCACACTAGTGGTCACTAGGCGGCTGTGGGGATCACTAGTGTGCACTTTTTATGTCGCTAGGACATTCTTGTCACTAAGATGCAATTTATGTTTGGCATTTCTGTATGTTCTATATATTATATATGTTCTATAGAGTTTTCTTTCTTTAAAAGACAAAAGGATCTGCAGTTCATGCGCCATTGTCAGTGTGTAGCTCTGAGATAAAGAGAGATGATCTCAAATGTATGCTGGTCACCCCTAGTGAAACGGACTACCAACTCTGGCATTTGTTTTGTTTAGGGGGCTAAAGTCAGAACATGCAACCTTAAGTTAAAAACTCAAGAGAGCACAGGGTTCACCCTGTGTCTGGACAAAGACTCCCGCAGGACATTTCCGGATGTCCAGAGGTCAGAGGTCACCTGCTAGATCATCACATACGTCTTGGACACTGGCCATGTAGTCATCCGGTGATTTGCTCAACTTTTTGTTTGTGCTATTTCTCTCTACAGCATTGAGGTGGAACCCTGTAAAGAGCCTGGATATTACGTTCAAAAGTCCATGAAGTCAAAGTCACAGTTGATGGCAGAGGAGAACACGGAATCAGGACTGAGCAAGTACCTGAACAGGACCCTTCTACTCCCCATCAACACCTTCTCAGGCATCATCCCCTGACAGCGGGATGTGCGCAGGACGTTTAGCTAATCAGTGCCATGCTGCTAATGGCTCCCACCGCCTCAGTGTTCGGAACCACCAACGCCATGGTGGGTTTGAAGTACTGTCTCGGAATACTTTACCTGTCGGAATGCTGCACTTCTCGGAATGCCGGTGGAACATGATAACTGTTGTGTATGTCCATCACCTTGTGGACGGATTGTCCAGTTAACGCTCCCAACACTAAGATGGCTTCACTCAGAAGGTTGAGGTCTCAGTGGGGATTAAAACTCACTCTGTGTTGCTCTTTATGTGAGTAAGCCACATAATAAGTCAACTCATGTAGCCTTTCTATATGGTGCATGTGCAGAGGTATAGAAACCCTCTGGCACAACAGACACGGCCCCATAAGCACAACCCCTCACTGCGGGCCTGAGGGCTTTTGCACCATGACGGAACATTTGAGCATATAATGCTGACAGATAATGGTAGTTCTACTATAAATTACAAGTATTTATATACAACAGAGAGAGCCAGATGAACCCTTACATAGTTAAATGTACTCAGATGTCCCACAGTATGTCATTAGGAAAAAGAATGAGTGTGACCTGCGGTCCCAGGTCAGTAGAGTTTCATCTGAGTGAGTGTTTTGAGATGACTGACAGGAGACTGTGACATGCATGTTTGCAGAGTCTTACAGACTGGCCTGTTTCTCTCTCTCTCTCTCTCTCTCTCACTCACACACACACACACACACACACACACACACGCGCATGTGCTGTTTTTTTTTTCATCTTGCACCACATGCCCCTCATTCTCACTCTTAGAGTCCTTCACAAAATCTTTGCATTACATGTGTGATAAGGGGACTTTCCTAAGGGGCCTGTGGGGGGTTTATTTCAAAGACTTTGATCAGCTCGGAATACAAAAGCAACTCTGGGTAACGGGGACAGATGTGCTACACTATGGTGAGGTGATTTTGGCCTACACATGTACTTTATGTCAGCTTTTCATAATTAGAGTTGACACCTGTGGAAACACACTATTTTCTCTTTTGTTGTAATATTTGTAAATGAACAGATTTTACTTCTATTTGTGATTGTATTTAATCTTGTAGTTAGTTTTAAATAAGCTTAGCCTTCCAAACTGTGTACATGTATAAAAGTGCATTTTCCGCCTTTTTATAAATGTATTTGTTTTAAGAAGAATCTGGTCTCCTGTTGTCCTGCGTGATTTCGGCAGCTAAGCACGAGGCCAGTGATATTAGGCTACCACGGTTTTCAGCTGAGACCAGTGCGTTGAACCACGGGGTGGCGCCATTGAATTGACGTCTTTCAGTACTAATGGGGGTAAAGCTGAAGTTCCCTTCATCCTCTAACCGCCGAAGCATTTCACGTTGTTTTTCTGCCCGCTGAATGAGCACCGGCGATGCGGCGACTTTCGCTACATCTGTACCGCGGTAGTTAAGAGAAAAGAATCCGAGCGCTCCTGGGCTAAAATGGAGAAGAAGCACATTTCTTCGGTACAGTACGGTTCTCTGGAATGCACAGCATGGAACGCGAGTGTTGGTAAAACAGGTAGGATGCGGTGTGTTAGGCGCAAATACTAAAGTCCGTTATTCGCCAGTCGAGGTGGTGCTCTGCTGATGTTTGCTCTTATGCGTTGAACTTGGATAGTTGTACCATACGTGAACATTAGCCTTTATATTTACTTTGGCAATATATTACACTTGGAAACTAAAACAAGTAGATTCTTTCAGTAGAGAAAATATTGTAAGTACCGTGAATATTATTTTGTGTATTGAGCGAAAAATATGTATACTAAGTGCATCAAAATGTAACTTCTCATATAAAGCTAATTTCTTTAGTTCATACTGGGTTCTTATTTAACATTTCCCTTTATGTGGTAGGTGATTGAGATTGTTTGCACTTGTTTTGCATGAGTAAGTTATATTGATTATTATAATTATGAATATGCTTGTTAGATATAGATTTCCAAACTGATAGCTTACACACATCCAGCCAACTATGACGCATGCACGCTGACACTCAGTCAACATTGAAGCATGCACACTTACACACTCACTCAACACTAAAGCATGCACACTCACCCTTACACACTCACTCAACACTAAAGCATGCACATTCCCACACTCACTCAACACTAAAGCATGCACACTCACCCTTACACACACCCTCAGTTCTCTGCCTGTGAGGTGCACTAAAACAAGCAGGACAGATGGTGCTGTGGGTACCAGAATGCCTCCGTCTTTATTATAAGCTTGAATCACGCTGCTCTATCTGCCCCTATAGTGCCTGAACTGAAAGCTATAGAGGTTCATCATGACCCTCTTCACCTCCACACATTCGAGCTCTGGAGATCTGAGTACCTGCTTGCAGGGTCTTAATAGACATCAACCAAAGAAGATGCAGCATCCGCATGTGCCAGTGTCAAAGTAATACCGCAACATACAGGCTCTCGCGCTCTGTAGGACTGTTCACTAAGGGATGAACAATTCATTGATTTCATATGGAAATGTGGTTTAGAAATAACACGCATGTTAAATTATGATGGCTGTAATAGTAAAGATATGGTATTGACAACATGGATATTTGTAACACTTTTTTACTTTCTTTTTTACATTTTTACTTTCTACTTTTGGTGTTCTGTGATGTCAATCATACTGTTGTTTAAAGAAATAATAGTAGAAATTGAATCTGATTCCTTTCATGTAAATACAAGATAATTTTGTAGTTATACTTGGTAGATATATGAAAACACACATTATGTATTATGTAACCTAGAGCTTATTTTAATCACATAAAAATGACATAATTGCAATCATAATTGCAATATTTGTTAGAAAAATCACAAATCAGTATTTTCTCTAAATTGTTCCTGTCCTAAATTTGGTTTCACAGACACATCATTAAAGCCTTTATTTGGAATCCGAACATTACAGAGCAGAGCTTTGACACTAAAAGCCTAATGGTTGCCTTAGGGGAGAAGGTTGAGCTGATGAGGCATGTGCTGTTCTAGAAGAAACAGAGGTTTGACTCTGTAAGGAACTTTGTCATGTACACTGCACTCCTCCTCATCTCCCACAGGGACTCTGAGGTATGGAGGCGATTTCACCAGAGAGATCTCAAGTCAAGTCAAATGTAATGCTTTCTCCAACAGCTGTCGTCACAAAGCAGCTTTACAGATTTCTGGGTAAAAGCCACAGTGAGCCAAAGGTGACAGTTGCAAGGAAAAAATTCCCTAAGAGCTTTACAGAGAAACCCAGACACCGAACAGCACCACAAACACAAAAATCAATGAAGAACAATAAGAGTGAAATAAACAATCTATTCTGGGTTCCTAGAAGTTCTTGTCTGGTGTGTCTGAAACCTGTCTGGTGCAGGAGAAACACAAGAACAGCAGCTCAGCCTTCTCAATGATCTGGGAGGAGAGAGAAGGCAGCGGAGGTGGAGGTGGGAGGAGCCACAATCAAAGCCTCAACCACTGAGATAGGTTGTGTCATGGTAACAACATGACATCAGGAGAAGATGTAACTTGGCAGAAAGAGAGGACAGATTATTAGGCCTAGACCTGGTTGAATGCTACAGTGTATAAAATATGAGTATATAATGTGCAGGCATAGATTACAGCCGGAAGGTAAAACAGGCATGAGAGGCATGAGCTCCCTTGGAATGTACATCTACTAACTAATCTAGAAGTGATGTCATGCATGTCAGCGATCCACCGGCAACAAACCTGAGTGACAGCATTCCAACACCCAGTTTACTGTAATGCCATAGATGGGATGTTTGTAGGAAAAGTCTCTACTCCTTGAAGAGGGTTTTCCTATTTGAGATACTAATAAAGAACCTGCACTTTTTTCAAAGCAGACAAGATGGATCATAATAGACCAAGAGTTAGCTAAACTATTGTGGGGCAAGACCATTCAGTGTTCTGCAGATCATTAGAAGCATTTTATAAACAAATCCAAAATTTCACTGTGAGCTAATTCAGTGTAGAAGTAATAGTTCTAGTAGAAACTCTGGTTGCTTCATTTTTAACTATCTGAAGTTTTTTTATGCACATTGTGGTACATCCAGCATTACAGTAGCTTTAAAACCTACTAGCTAATCTAGAAGTCTGCCTGCAGTAATGATTCTTGCCTACAGTCCTGATTGTGTATTTGAAATCTCATATATTTTTCATATTTCTAATTTCTTTTTAAAATATTAATGAGGTTGGCCTTGAAATATTATTTACATGAAGTACAGATGAGAAGCTTGAATAGTTCCACAAATATATTTAACCATTATATATGGTGTAATTGGAAGATCATGAAAGTTTATTACATAATCAGAGAACTTCCTACTGGGCCTAATAAGGACATTAATTTCTTATTACAAGACTGTTATTAGAATTAAATGAGTTTTTCATCATCCATCAATTGATGCTGAACAATATGCTGAACACGTTCAACAATATGACACTGAAATTTGTGTTCTGGTTTGGGTGAATGAATTTACGAATAATTTCGTGCAGAGGTAACATATCTAATGAAAAAACAGGGGCCCTAGAACACAGCCTTGTAGGACACCACAAACTATACTTGGTGTATGTTTAAAATTCTCCCTTTAAGTTTCCCTTTGTGTATTTGATGCAGTCTCCTGCTGCTCTGGGAACAGATGTGACATTTGAGCTGATGAGCTCACATGGGGGACAGGAGCAGCCCGAAGCACTTGATTGGGGAAGAGCCCAGTTGTTTATAATGATTAAAGATAACCAAAGTTCAGGTGTAGAAATCTGCTCTCAGGTCTGTGCACACACTGCTTTTAGCACTTAGAAAGCATCATGTGACCAGAGAAAAGTAGTTTATTTTTTTTCTCTTGCTTCATACCGCCACCGTATCGCAGAGAGTAATGAGTAACACAACAGGGAAGCTGAAATTGGAAGCTTGTAATAGACTAATTGTTAGTGACATTTGGACAGTATGTGTGAGATATTTCCTAAGGGCGTTCGTGTTCATACCACACGGCTCTGTGGACTCTGTGTAAGGATCATGAGTGACAGGTCCATGTCCTTGCTTTGTTCAGTTCTCCAATCCACCAGGCACATACAGACACCCTGTTTAACAGATCTGCAAGCTCTCCGAGTAGGACTGCAGGGTTCATGGGAAGACGGTGGGGGAGATACGGCTTTTCCGGAAGTTTCCCCGAAGCCCTTCCATGGCAGCTGCCACTTCATCAGCTTCTCTCCAGCAGTGCAGTGTATCAGTGGCAGCAGGGTGCTGCTCTCACATCAGAGGCAGCAGGGTGGTGCTCTCACATCAGAGGCAGCAGGGTGGTGTTCTCACATCAGAGGCAGCAGGGTGGTGCTCTCACATCAGAGGCAGCAGGGTGGTGCTCTCACATCAGAGGCAGCAGGGTGGTGCTCTCACATCAGAGGCAGCAGGGTGGTGTTCTCACATCAGAGGCAGCAGGGTGGTGCTCTCACATCAGAGGCAGCAGGGTGGTGTTCTCACATCAGAGGCAGCAGGGTGGTGCTCTCACATCAGAGGCAGCAGGATGGTGTTCTCACATCAGAGGCAGCAGGATGGTGCTCTCACATCAGAGGCAGCAGGGTGGTGCTCTCACATCAGAGGCAGCAGGATGGTGCTCTCACATCAGAGGCAGCAGCAGCTAGAGAGCCATCACTGGGACAGCGCCAGGGTCGTGTAGGCGCTGCTAAATAGTGACACCTAATAATTATGGTCAGGTAGTGGATAGTGGATCCACACAGATGCGTTGGCACTCTGAATATCCCTCTACATATGAGCTTTGTAGATAAATGAATGCTGTTGCTTGACTTCACTTCAGTAAACTGTGTACGGCGGTGTACCTGGTCTCCGCGTACCGCTGCGCTGGCTTCTCCCACTTCACTGAGCACAGCCCACGCAACACTGGCCAGTTACTTACAGACAGCACTGCAGAGAAAGTGCTGGAATGAACCGCATTATTGAAAAGATGGTTCAAAAGATTTCAGCTCTGTACCTCATTTCTTATGGCTTTTCTCAGCTAGACAATGTTTATTTTGGATTGAAAAATTGCCTACAGGAATTGTGTAAACACATAATGTAAGTGCTCATTGGTTATATGATCAGAGAGCTTTTCGTGTGTTTTCAGATGTGTTAGAATAGTAAATAAGCACATAGGAAAAATGACATATATGATTTAATTTAAGCAACACTTGTTGGACAACGCCGTCCTCTGCAGACACAAACAAACCTGGAGCTCTTTGGGATTCTACACTTATACCATACTATTGATTTTGGTACCATTTCAGTTTAAGGATGAAATTTTATTATGGTTTAATTGATGTTTTGTTCTTAGGTCAGGGAAGCTCAAATAAGACACTTCTAAATAATTTATTCACACAAAGCATTAAGTTATACGCATTATGATATGTGGCAATACATAATTCTCTATGTTGTGTAAAAATAACTAATTGCATTATTTAGGTTTATTTAGCCCAGGTTCACACAGGATTTTAAGTAATTAATTTAAATGAAGTGAGTTCAAAATACTTAAAATCTGAACTTGCTGCAATGAACGCAATTCGTCTAATTAATCCACCATGTAGATTTCTAACACCAATGCAACAAAAGTAATTCATGTAGCTCTAGTGGCGTATTTCTGTAATGGGCAGCACTACAGCATCAGATTCAAAGCCCAGCTACAGACAAAAAGACAGCGCACTGCCTGACCATTTACTTTGACGGCTAGGGTACTGTTCAACGCCCACGCAGCTGTGGTTACACAGATATTTTCTAGCTTTTAACTCCATTTGAATTGTAGTGTGTGGGTTTTTTAATCTGCCTTTGTTAATAATCGCCACCTATCTTAAAGCTCACTGAAATGTTGAGGTTTGTTGGATGTTGATCAGTGTGGAGGATGCGAGTCAGCGTTTATATTTAATGGATAAGCACAAGAAAGGTGCCTGTGGCACTCTCTACACTTGATAGCAGGTTCTGTCATGACTTTGTAATTGCACTGATATGTAATACTCGTTTTAGACTGACTGATTGTCTTCTTTTAAAAACAAAAAGGCTAAAGGTACTGAATTAGTGATACAAATTGACCTGCTCGTTCTCACCTTGGAGTATTTTTTATTAGCGCTTAAACAATGAACTCCAGAAGGCACCTGATTCTGGATGTGTGTGTGTTTGCAGATGAGAGTGTGGTATCCATGGCGGACTCCACCATAACAGTGGATGATATCGAGGGCGAGCTGCTGAAGATAGACAGGATACGAGACGTCCTGGTGCGGAGGGAGTCGGAGCTCAGATACATGTGAGTGACCAGCCGCGATTGGGGGGTCGTTGACCTGAGACTGTGGATTGAACCGTTGTATTAAACCCAACATGTTTACATTTAGGCAACGTAAACATTTGATGTTACTTTTGCAGAAGTAACATCCCTGCTGGTGTTATCACGATCTGTCACTTTGATCTGTCACGATCTGTCACTTTCATGCACTCTGTGTGTGATCGCTGGGGGTGGGTGTGTTTGTGTGGGGGGGGGGGGGGGGGGGGGGGGCAGTGATCGGTGTCCCGTTGTGCCTCCCACAGCTGTGTTCTCATAAAGCTTTCCTCACGCCCAGGGCCTGCAGCGACAACTTCGGCACCAGCAGCGCTAATGCACTGATTAACCAATCCGTTCCACAGACAGGCGGCAGACCTAGAAAGCAGTGAGGAGTGATATACAGGAACATGGCTAATGAACAGTCAAGAGGGAGACATTTTGTTTTTGTTAAACCAGTGCTGAGGCATGGTGTGTTTTGAACGTTTATGAGTAGGTTTATAAGTTCAGCTGAGCCGAAACTCAAATAACGTCGACAACTTCATGAAGCAGGCCTTAGTATCTCACAGCAGTGTAAACATGGGCCGGTTTCTGCTTCCAGGATGGATGATATCCAGCTTTGTAAAGAGATCACAAGGCTCAAAAAGGAACTTCAGAAGCTTATCTCTGTTCCAGGTATGCGTGATGGTCCACTTGAAGGTCAGGCTCGTAGTTTTGTATTTAAGCCCTTAATAACGCTCTTGTTTGTAATGGCCATATACTCAGATAAAGATAAAGCAAGCGAGGACAGGCAGAGGGAGGAGGAGCTCCTACAGCAGATCCAGAAGCTGGTGGAGGCCCGAGACTACCTGGTGGACGACGTGGAGTTCGAGAGACTCCGGTATGGAGGGGAGCACCCACCCACATCCACCTGAATGGGCCCAATGGATCAAGTCCTGTAAATGGGAGAGTGAACACCATATGTGCTGTTATTAGTCCTGTAAATGGAAGAGTGAACAGCATATGCGTTGTTATTAGTCCTGTAAATGGAAGAGTGAACACCATATGTGCTGTGTTATTAGTCCTGTAAATGGAAGAGTGAACAGCATATGCGTTGTTATTAGTCCTGTAAATGGAAGAGTAAACAGCATATGCGTTGTTATTAGTCCTGTAAATGGAAGAGTGAACACCATATGTGCTGTGTTATTAGTCCTGTAAATGGAAGAGTGAACAGCATATGCGTTGTTATTAGTCCTGTAAATGGAAGAGTAAACAGCATATGCGTTGTTATTAGTCCTGTAAATGGAAGAGTGAACACCATATGTGCTGTGTTATTAGTCCTGTAAATGGAAGAGTGAACAGCATATGTGTTGTTATTAGTCCTGTAAATGGAAGAGTGAACAGCATATGCATTGTTATTAGTCCTGTAAATGGAAGAGTAAACAGCATATGCGTTGTTATTAGTCCTGTAAATGGAAGAGTAAACAGCATATGCGTTGTTATTAGTCCTGTAAATGGAAGAGTGAACAGCACATGCGTTGTTATTAGTCCTGTAAATGGAAGAGTGAACAGCATATGCGTTGTTATTAGTCCTGTAAATGGAAGAGTGAACAGCATATGCGCTGTGTTATTAGTCCTGTAAATGGAAGAGTAAACAGCATATGCGTTGTTATTAGTCCTGTAAATGGAAGAGTGAACAGCACATGCGCTGTGTTATTAGTCCTGTAAATGGAAGAGTAAACAGCATATGCGTTGTTATTAGTCCTGTAAATGGAAGAGTAAACAGCATATGCGTTGTTATTAGTCCTGTAAATGGAAGAGTGAACAGCACATGCGCTGTGTTATTAGTCCGTACTTGCGAGAAGCTTTGATTTGAACCTCAGCTGAGCAGGTTGCCGGCAGCAACGAGAGAGCAGCCGGCGAGGTTAAGCATCTTCCAGATACAGCGTGGTGGTGGAGGCGACAGGCCTAGCGAAATAATCATATTTAAACTTCTCTCATTCATGCTGTCGTGAGTGTGGTGAGATGAACTGGCTTTTGCATACACGCAAAGGTACATGCAAACACATGTACACACTCAGGAGAAAAGTGCCACAAGGAAACATGACAAAAATGATGTAACCCTTGTGAAACACACACACACATACAGTAACAAATACAGTAACCAGATCCTCTCCCCTACATTGCTTAATGGTCGCCATAGTAACCTCTCACTTACAGGGAGAGAGAAGAGGACAAAGAGATGGCCGATTTCCTTAAGTCCAAAACTGCTGTCACCAAAAGTAAGTTTCTTCCTTCTGACAGGGCAACGATTTCCTATACGCAACACAGTGTCCTGAAATCATTCACAACTGTTTACATTAAAATACTGATTATCAGAGACAAACACCAGGATGACTCTTAACTGTTGCATAATCAAGTGTTTTCAGAAAACCTCTTGAGCTTTATGTGAAACACTGATGAGTTACACCCCTATGAGGTGTTTTACACTCCACTTGTGTGTTTAGAGATCACTCCACCTCTCCAGAGTTTGGACGTTGCTGGTATTCATACATGCACCACGGTCTTCCCTCGTGTCTCTTATATAAACTGTCCCCGTCCCGTCCAGATGCCACTCCGGGCAGACGTCTGGGCGGCGGTGGGCAGAGGCAGCGGTCGAACTCCGCCCCCTCCGTGACGAAGACCGGCCTGGCTCTGCTGAAGGAGTGCTGTGGCTTCACCTGCACCGTCATGTAGACTGACGGAGGAGAAGAGCCGGCATCACCCATCCACAGCATGCTGAGAACCGTCACAACCTTCTGAGGGAAATCATTCGGAGTTGTGTGGAGGATGTTTTTGTATTGGACCGTGTTACTGGAGTATGATCGCTCACCGTGGTGATTTTCGTTAATCTCATTTGCTTATTCATGCCAGTCCTACTGTCCCTGTTCTGCTCCCTAATCTCATGTCTTTTGAACCCTCTGTTTCTCCCTGAAAATGGGGAATCTGCCCTTTCTGTCCTTGTGACCCATGAGGCATTGTGGCGTTGTGCCTCTATGAAAGATTCAAGCATCGCTGTTATCAAGTCCAAGCTCACAGCCCCTCTTCCAACCCTCTCTCTTTCACTCTTTCACTCTCTTCCACTCTTTCACTCTTCCCTCTCTCTTTCACTCTCTTCCACTCTTTCTCTCTCCCACTCTTCCACTCTTTCTCTCTCTTCCACTCTTCCACTCTTTCTCTACCTTCCTCTCCCTCTCTCTAAGGCGATACCGAATGAATCGTCCTGTTCCTGTGAGCTCTGCTACAAGCCCCCAGGTTTGAACCTCAGAAGTCAGGCCGGTGTGGAGACCCCACTGCTCCCCACGCCACTACCTCTTCCATCCGCTTATCACTGACCAGCACCATACTGTCTACACTCCACCTGAGCGTGCCTGACTCCAGCAGGCTCTGTTGGGCTCCACCCTGCTGACTCCCTCCATGTTTACCATGACTACAGCTCTATGGGCGAAGGTCCCTCCATAATATCAGGGGTTCTTCGCCGTGGAGACCAGTCTCCATAGCAACTAGCATATAGCCGTTCCATGATATGAATTCAGTGAGGAAATATGAGCCCTCTTCATCCAAAACTCATTATTGTGCAGCGATGTTTTAGGACGTTTTAGCGTTGTGACTACTATCGTGTCTTTTGGTTTTAGGCATGTTGGTGATGTTTGTTCTTGTTTTGTGTGTATCTTTTGTGTAGCTGGTGTTGTTTCCTCTAACAGTAAGAGGACACACCAAAGACAACCGCTAAGATCACCATTATAGTTACAAAATTTGTAGTCACTAAGAAGGTTTCCTTAAAAGGACCTTTTGTTTGTTCAGTTTGATTCCACAGGCGTCCCAGTCTAGTGTTATGTGCAGTAACTGCGTAAATGGGGAGCAGGTGTGTAATAAAGTCTTTTTGATTAAAACGTTCTCCTCATACAGTTGGGAATAGTTTACTCTTATGAGTGACTCAGCAGTCAGGCAATCTGCCTGTAGACCGTTCATCCAATCAACTTTGGGCCTTTCATACAGCACATTTACATAATATAACATCCTCAACCTGAGGCTCTTCTTCCTGGAGTTCCTCTGCTGTCTGTCAAAGCAGCAGGGCTCCAAGTGTTTGGGATATGCTACAGCCTTGTGTTGTCATGCCTGCTTCAACAGAGTCCTGAGGGCCTCGTGTAGTGAGGTGGATGAGAGCTGCACTCTACAGCACTAGCCCGTCAGAAAAGCACAGTTTAACAGACCCTGTTTGTGTGTTTATGTGTGTTGTTTCATATAGCTGTCAAATGTTTCTACATTTCATTATATCAAATAACTACTCAAAAAAATCCAATGGTTCTGTGTGATAGATTTGCTGCTGCGACCAGAGCTTTAAAAATTCAGTTTAAATGTGTCTGAGGCCCCAGGGGACTCACGGCCACTGTTAAGACTTACTAATGCAGTATATTCTCATTCACTCTTAGACTGTCGGCACCGTGATGGAGAGGGGATTGTTTACCTTTGTTACGTTTCATTGTATTAAATGACTATTCAAAAGTACGCCTTTCAAGCCCAACAGGTTTTATTTTCGTACTTGTTGGGGTCATTGTGTGTTTGTTGGTGACGCACGTGTGATATTCTCCGTGTTATGTGTAGCAGATCTGGGAGTTGTGCCAAGACTAGCGCTCACATCAAACTTCCTAAAGCATCCTGCTGAAGATGTTTTCATATGTTCTACACAAAAACTCCCAAGAATCAAAATCGATACAGAAGCCATGCAGGGTACACTATAGGCCTATTGCCGTTTTGATGAAAATGCGCTTGCGTGCATGCGTTCCTGCATATGTGCGTGCACGTCCAGTGTGTACAGGAAACTTTTCTAGTCAAATGACGCAGTACCGCACCTGGTCCGCTATTGTGCTGTAGTCTGACCACAGTCACCAATAAGACGCAGTCCTGGCTACTGTGAGCTTTCGGGAACTACGGCGCTCCGCTAAACTAGCGTCTTCCCCTGCTGCACTCGTTGTCTAAATGATTCCTGCTGGTGAGCCGCTTCATGTTCAAAATCCTCCTCGCCTCAAATCTCTCGGTAGTGAAGCCATCCCGTCACGTGCAGCCCCAGGCACGTGCGCAGCCACGACGCCTAGTGAATTCTAACAGAACCGAGCCACGCTGCATCATCTGACGGTCTGCCGGTCTCCTGTGAGCGCTGGTCAGGATGAAGCTCCGCTCATTTGAATGCATATCCAGTGTATCCCCCAGCCTATGAAAACGGAGACTTATCTGGACGAGGCGAGGGACCGAAGTGCAGGTTGTGACCGTGCTTTCCATAAAGAACATCAGATATTTTGAATATCATGTTCAATTTATATCGTCATATTTTTGCTGTGGCGTGTATGTGGTGAACCGTTCTTGATTACCGACACTATATTCTTATGGAGTTCCACCTGGAAATAGTCGATATTAATGTGCAGTCTGTGTGAGGGGAAAGAGCTGCTCACGATCAAAAGTGATTAAAAAAGTTCTTTGGTCTGTGGTTCTTTATTTCACTCCCACACTCTGCACTAAATTGTCATCCTCTGCTTTTAATATCCATTAGACTTGCAGTAACTTCAGTGGGCTGTGGAGGTATTCTCAAACAAGCGCACTGCTGTTAACAGCAGAATGTCAGCCTGGGCCCCTTATCACCGTAGAATTACACATGGGCCCCTTAACACCGTAGAATTACACATGGGCCCCTTATCACCGTAGAATTACACATGGGCCCCTTAACACCGTAGAATTACACATGGGCCCCTTAACACCGTAGAATTACACATGGGCCCCTTAACACCGTAGAATTACACATGGGCCCCTTATCACCGTAGAATTACACATGGGCCCCTTATCACCGTAGAATTACACATGGGCCCCTTATCACCGTAGAATTACACATGGGCCCCTTAACACCGTAGAATTACACATGGGCCCCTTATCACCGTAGAATTACACATGGGCCCCTTAACACCGTAGAATTACACATGGGCCCCTTAACACCGTAGAATTACACATGGGCCCCTTATCACCGTAGAATTACACATGGGCCCCTTATCACCGTAGAATTACACATGGGCCCCTTATCACCGTAGAATTACACATGGGCCCCTTAACACCGTAGAATTACACATGGGCCCCTTAACACCGTAGAATTACACATGGGCCCCTTATCACCGTAGAATTACACATGGGCCCCTTATCACCGTAGAATTACACATGGGCCCCTTAACACCGTAGAATTACACATGGGCCCCTTATCACCGTAGAATTACACATGGGCCCCTTATCACCGTAGAATTACACATGAGCCCCTTAACACCGTAGAATTACACATGGGCCCCTTATCACCGTAGAATTACACATGGGCCCCTTATCACCGTAGAATTACACATGGGCCCCTTAACACCGTAGAATTACACATGGGCCCCTTAACACCGTAGAATTACACATGGGCCCCTTAACACCCCCTTATCACCGTAGAATTACACATGGGCCCCTTAACACCGTAGAATTACACATGGGACAGAACGCTTGTTCTTGGGCCTTTCGACTCACATCACAGTTGTGTATGAGATAAATGAACACAAACACGGACACATCAGTCCAATCAACACATCCTGTTCATCCTGTTTTAAGGTTTTATCTCTACTATTTGGAGCAGGAAGCCTAAATTCAGATCCAGACTCGGGGCGCTGGGGTGCAGATCCAGACTCGGGGCGCTGGGGTGCAGATCCAGACTCGGGGCGCTGGGGTGCAGATCCAGACTCGGGACGCTGGGGTGCAGATCCAGACTCGGGGCGCTGGGGTGCAGATCCAGACTCGGGACGCTGGGGTGCAGATTCAGACTCGGGACGGTGGGGTGCAGATCCAGACTCGGGGCGCTGGGGTGCAGATTCAGACTCAGGGCGCTGGGGTGCAGATCCAGACTCGGGACGGTGGGGTGCAGATCCAGACTCGGGACGGTGGGGTGCAGATCCAGACTCGGGGCGCTGGGGTGCAGATCCAGACTCGGGGCGCTGGGGTGCAGATCCAGACTCTGGGCGCTGGGGTGCAGATCCAGACTCGGGACGCTGGGGTGCAGATCCAGACTCGGGACGCTGGGGTGCAGATTCAGACTCGGGACGCTGGGGTGCAGATCCAGAGCGGGTTGGGGCAGCAGCCTCCTGCTCTGAACGCCACTGCATTGCAGGGTTGATGACTCACCCTGAGCATCCTCACACCACTACAGGCACCAGAAGCTTCTGGGCACACCCTGTAACAAACACATCAGCATGATCAACGGCAGCACTGGACCTCACGTTCTCCACATGTCAGTAGACCAGCAAACGCAGTGAACAGCATCTGTAACGCAACTGAAAGATGACAGCAAATCACTGTCATCATCATCAAACTTTATTTAGTACATTGAGAGTGAGAGAGTGACCCTCATGTATAATAATAATAATAATAATAATAATAATTATTATTATTATTATTATTATTATTATTACTAATAATGATAATAATAGTGACTATAATATTAAAAGTGACCGGAGCATAGTTCACTGCTTTCAGATGTGGTGTGTGGCACTGGGCACACAGATGTGCACACAGGTCCAGGCTGAGGAGAAGTTCCTCATTCCACTGGCCCAGATCCCTTGCTGGCCTGTCTGATAAACTCCCCGTCTTCCTCACAGGAAGGTCTACAGCATGAAGAAGCCCTGTATTCAGCTGAAGTTCTGTTGAATGCCACTTTATCAGCTACGTCTTGTGCTTCTAAAGTGTCAACTCATTGCATACTCACCAGGAGCTTATGGGCCGTATTTAGAAAAGCAATTTCATTTTTCTGTTTATTTGGCTGAGGATTGAATCTCTCTCTCTCTCTCTCTCTCTCTCTCTCTCTCTCTCTCTCCTATGCACTTCCTCTGCCTAACACACACAAACGCTGAAAAAAATCTCCTCAATCAACATACATACTTTCTTTTGTTGCATTCCTTTTCTGTTCCCTAGCAACGGCTGCCATTGTGTGAGAGTTAATGTGAATGCTGAAGTAATTACTATCCAAGAGTAGAAAGCTGAGTCTTGAAGAATAGTTCAACAGCGACGTGAAGGCCAATCGTGCCCTGGACACCCCAGAAAGCTCTGCTCACATGTTAAACGCAAAACATTTAAAATCCCATAATTACAAACATGGAATATCCCTCTGGAGTTTCCCATGTGAATCAGGGTGATTGTGTGGAATGTGAGTGTACCATGCAGCCACTTAGGGAGTGTAGGTAACTTAGGTGACTTCTTACAGTACAGGGAAAGGAGTTTGACACCATCACATATTTGTGCTTGAGTATGCGCCCACACTTCTCAGTTGGATTTTGTGACCTGCTCTCAGGTGACGGGGCATTCTTATCCCTTTAATTTTTGATACTCGGATGGACTGTGTGACTTACAGGGGTGGTTTTTCCTCACGTAGCGGATCACAAAGGTCAACAGAGTGAACACAGCTCTATCAGGTCAGAGTTTTAGAGTGGAGTGAACAGAGTGCTCTCTGGGGACCTGATTGTGTGGTTAGCATCACTCTGGGACAGAAAGGATTTAACCACTCCTGCCACAGTCCAACCTGCCTGTATGTCGGCCGCCCTTGTCATACACACACACACACACACACACACACACACACACACACACACACACACACACACACACACACACACACACACACACACACACACATTATTACAGAAGAGTTTCTGCGGTTTTGTTTTTTTCTCAGGCTTCTCGCATAACAGCTCTCTCACTCTCTCCCTCCCTCTCTCTCTCTCTCCCTCCCTCTCTCTCTCTCTCTCTCTCTCTCTCTCTCTCTCTCTCTCTCTCTCTCTCTCTCTCTCCTTCTCTCAAGACTCTGCTGTATCCCTATTGCGGTTAAAGAAACAAGGATGTGAAGCCAGCAATTTCTCAAGCCATTTTTCAAGTCACTTCCAATCATGAAAACTTCTGTATCAGAGGACCATAATGAATGGGATAACTTTACACTGGGAATTCACCTCATTCTGTTCTGTTCCACTGCTTTGTAGGGAACAGAGTGAATAATCACGTCTTTGTGCATTCAGGCTGTGTGACTGGTGCAGTCTCTGTGATGAGTGCTGGATATTGGGTCAGTGGCCAGTCAGCCAGACACAAACCGAGTCCAAACCTGATGACTCACCCAGCACCTTAGAGCCGTACTGAAGCTGAGAGACAAAGGCAGGGGCCGTGGGGGGATAGTGTTGCCATGTCTAGCAATGCATCTGTAGTTAAAGTAATAGATGTGAAAACTGCTGAGACTTCTAACCAATGTTCTGTAACTTCCAAGAACCCTGGCAACCATTAACAGAAAAGAATCGGAGGTCAGATTACACCTAACAGGCGTTATTCACACTTGTTCGCGGTAACCGTTAATGCCAATTGTTTTGCAAAAGGCGAACATTGCCACCTGCTGGCCACTACGTTCATCTACATCTTGAGACTTTAATAATGAGACACAATAATCGCGTAACAGAAATCGAAATGTTAAGCGTAGCCATGATTTCGGCCACATTTATGATATTTCACAGTGTGGCTGTTGGTTTGGAGCAATACTGCAGCAGACGAATTGGGTTTAAGTACATGTTGTGTATTCAAAGGTGACTTACAAGACAGAGTGTAATAAATTCTGTTTTATTAATTTTAATTAATTAATTATTATTATTAATTATGTTGTTGTTGTTGTTGTTGTTATCACTTACACATCTATTCTATAAAAGCTCACGGCCCACCTCAGGAACAGGTCCACTACACGAATATATGAAGAAACCTAAATCGTCCCACAGCGGTCTCATGTGGTAAACGTAAACTACAAACTGCCAAAGAAACATAGACATAATTAGTAAATCAACAGTACAGTTTGGAATTATGTAGAATGTTTTTACTATAATTAGTTATTCCTAAAAGTTGGAGGGCGTGGAGGTATTAGGAGATCACATTTAAGAAGGCTGAGGACGCTCACACGAGCGTCAGAAATGTTCTTTACTAGAAAGTAATTTCTATAAGCTTTAACAACCACGCGAGGGCGCTAGCTCCCCACTTACACCTGTGTTATTAAATAGTGTACATTACTATTTGTAAAAAAACTTTGAAACGTATTAAGAATACTTTATAAAGCAAAAAGTTATTAAATGCAAAAGTTATAAGCATATGTGAGCAAATCTGCGTGCTATATCATTGTCTAAAATGCATGAAACGGACAAACCCCACAAAAGCCCGAGGCTTTTGTCCAAAGGCTACCGTTAAAGACCGCCTCATCTGCCATTTTATACGAAATTGATATTTTTTGCATTATTTTTCAGTACTCGCAGTGTATTCTCAGCCGAAAATGGTGGGATGCACAATTTGACGGGCACATTGAGTTCCAGTATCCGGCCAGTAATACGTGTCTTTCAAACCGGAGAATAAATGCCAAGTACCGTTATGTGAGCAATTTCAGGCACATGACAACGAACTGGGTAAAAAAAAGAGGTTTGGACGAACGACCGAGTTAAACCTTTCAAAGAGCAACGCTTACGCAAACCAATAGCCCGTGGTCAGAGACTAATACAACCCAATGGCGGTTCAATAACGGAGATGTGGGTGGTACCGCCGGGCGCCGAGGAGGCGGGAGCCCAAGCGGAGTGAGTTCGGTTGAGGAGTTGAGGAGCGGGCCAGTCGGGACATCAGTGTGGGGCACACGGGCAGTACTCGCCGACTTTCAAAAGAACTGGATTCTTAAAACGGGACGCACTGGATAGTAATTTATTAATCTCTTCATATACGTAGGTTTCATCGCCAGCTGCCCTTTGTAAGTCATTAATACGGTGTTTTTGTTTTCTACTGGGGGATTGGGAACGTTAACGGATTATATTTGTTATATTTGCCTGTACTTTTCGGTCGTATGGAGGCTGGCATACAGACTAACCTAACGGTCATTACCAGCTCTGAATGGTCACTGGATCGTTGAAATTGTTTCGCGCAATACATTATTTACATTTAATAATGTAGTTTTACATTTTACAATTTCGTTCATTCTAATACAACGGGGGGAAAAACGACATTTCTGGATAGTTGGACAGCTAACGCAGCCTTCATCCGTATAACCTGTGTGTATTGTTGCCAGGCCACGCAGTGACGGTGGCGGGTGATGGGGCGCGTGCGGACGCTCGTGCGGGCGCTCGCGCGGGGCTCAGGATGACCGAGCTAGCTCGTGTGCTAGCTAACGGCATCGTCGAGTACTGCGGCATAACTCCAGTTAGATGATTTTTTTTGTCGAAGTTATTCGTTAACCTAACAGGGCCCGGTCGCTTATTTGAAATGTATATTATGATTTAGGGTCGCATGGTCGCGGGTTCGTGATGTAAAATGTGTTTAATTTTGTAGGTGAGGGGAATTTAACATTGAAACCCCGCTAGCTAGTGTGGTGCTGGCCTGAGTCACTGGTGAGCTCACTGTAGCGGTTCGGTGCCGAGACCGAGAGATCCGCACCGACACGACCGACTGCGCCCATCTTCCGAACTGCAGTCTTGACCCATTTTCTTTCCCTCAGCTTGACTTATTTTTAGTGCTCTGCATGAATTTTCCAACTTGGTCCACAGTTACAGCCTGATGCCGACTGACTGCTCTCGGGCCCTTTGTGGTTCTGTACCCATCTTTGAAAGGCCCCAGTTTGTGGGTTCAAACATTTAGTTTGGAGTATTTTATTTGATACAGCGTACAGTTCAAGTTATGTTAAATTCATAGTTAGGTCTCTAAACTGTCACTGGTCTGATCCCTGTTCAAATACAACACACGGGACCGTGGTATGTTGAAGTCTTCATGGCAGCGGGTGTAACCTCTTCTCTCTTCAAGGTTGCTCCCCTTTTCAGTGTTTCTTGAGGGTTTGCTATATGTGATGAATTAGGAATGGCCCAGGTGTGGGCTGGGCTCATCGCTCTGCGCTCCCCCTGCAGGTGGCTCGTCTGTAGTCCCAGATGCCGGAGATGGCGCAGCGGAGTGGACAGGAGGACCCCGAGCGGTACCTCTTTGTGGACCGGGCCGTGGTCTACAACCCAGCCACGCAGGCAGACTGGACCGCCAAGAAGCTGGTGTGGGTGCCGTCTGAGAGGCACGGCTTTGAGGCGGCCAGCATCCGCGAGGAGAGGGGGGATGAGGTGCTGGTCGAACTGGCTGAAAATGGAAAGAAGGCCCTGGTGAACAAGGACGACATCCAGAAGATGAACCCACCCAAGTTCAGCAAGGTGGAGGACATGGCCGAGCTCACCTGCCTGAACGAAGCCTCCGTGCTGCACAACCTGAAGGACAGATACTACTCCGGCCTCATCTACGTGAGTCTGCTCCATTTCCTGCTGATAACTCTGGCTGTTAGACATTACTGCATTGATATCTAACCTACTTTATGATACTCGGGCAAAGAAAACAACTTTCATTGTTCTAAGTGTATTCACATGAATTATTTTAAGGTTCTTTATCAGTGTGTAGTGATGCCCTGAGCCAGTTTCTCAGTTATAGTGGATTGCCTTGTCGTACCCAATAGCGTATAACTCTGGGAGGAGAGATTGGGGGGGGGGGGGGGGGGGGGGGCACAGGGACAGAAACGGTTACAGACAGGCTAACCCCCACCCCTCCAAACACTACCACGCTGAGCAAGAAGGCAGCAGTGATGAGGTCATTATGGAATCTCAATGAGGAGGGGCCCACTGCCTCTCCACGCTGCATTTTCAGTGCTGCGTGAGAATCCGCTTATCACTCTGGATATTCCCTAAGAATCCCAAGCGCTGTTATCCACTTCACTCTGTGTAATGTTCACTGACAGCTCTGGTATTCCCACCTGTCAGTAACAAAGGTAATCCAATGTTTGGTCAAACCGGGTTTGGACTCGGGTCGTCACAGACGCAGTGCTGGTCACTGTGAACTGGCGGCTTGTCTGAGGTGACCTGAGGTGTGTGCTGGGGGGGTGGGACCGGAGCCAGGGACTGCCCGGCATTGCTGAGGCCTGAGGGGTTTAAGGCTCTGTGCCATATGGTCTCGGTGCTCCTGGCTCCTTCCTGTTGTAAAACAATTAGCCCAAGTGGGCTACGTGTGAAGAAGTAATCAGCTTCTGCTTTGCCAGCTTGTCAGTGATGTCTGGGTGTCCCCACACCCTACACACACCCCGTGAGGCACTGCCCCCAGTGTTGCTCCCAGCTCCAGCCTCCACACTACGATGCAGGAGAGCGCCAGCACCACGGCCTCGGGCCACGGCCTCGGGCCACAGCCTCGCACCACAGCCTCGCCCCACAGCCTCGCACCTCCCACACCTGTGCGGTGTGCAGGAGAGCGTTTACAGCAGTGCCTTGCTCCAGCTCTGACTTGTTGAGTCATTACCCAGGCGGCAAAGCGCGAAAACTGGAGTCAGAAACGCCAGGATCGTGCCCTCCGCCCGCATGCTTGGCACAGAACTGTATTTATGGTGGTTTTTATTCATAATGAGCTTTCAAGGGAGTTTTATGCCCTTTTGCACCTCCATGCAGCTTTGGATCAATAACATGTCAGAGAGACTGAAATTAAGGGAAAAGCATAAAACACAAGATGAATACTGTTGAATACTGACACTGTCTTGGAGGGCCATTTTCCCACAATTTTTGTTTTTGAGGGCCATTTTGTTGACAGGCTTTGCAAAGATTGACCAGTGAACCATTAGTTTTTGATTTTCCTAAAAAAAAAATTAAAATAAACAAAAAAAGCCATTAGCACATACCTGTAGCTGTTTTGACAATGACCAGACACAGGCACTGTGTCAGTATGTCTATAGTAAAGAGGTCCTGCCTTTTCCAGCCCCCTTGTGAGTGACTGGATTTGGGTGGGTGGGGGGGGGGGGGGGGTTCTTTTCAGTTTTTCTCGTTTCTGGGTTTACACTTTGCTTATAAGTAAGTTTAAGTGAGCAGTTCATTTTGCCCTTAAAATCTTAGGCCTAATTGCAGAATACAGGTCTCTACTCAACACAGTCTTCTTAAATTTGATATTGCTTGCTTTGTCGTGATGCATGTATTTATAGTGTGTGTGTTGTATATGAAGTTTTTGACAGACATAGTGGTTTCGGGATCCCAAAAAGGGATCTCAGCGAGTGCCGAAAAAGGCACGAACGTTTTTTGACCAAACAAGGCAAAATCAAATTCTTCGGTAGACTCTTCCCACATGGTGAAAGTGCAGTGCCTGTGTGGGGAGAAAAAATTTTTTGCTTGCCGTAATGCAGTAATGTTAGTTTATAACTCTGGCATGTGTTATTATCTGATTTAGGACATTCTTTTATGTTCCGAGTTATTACACTTGAGAAGATTGTAGTGTTTTTCTGATGAAGCTCGCAGTACGGTGCTGACGAAGGCCTTGCAGACTCCACTCCTGACCACACAGCTCCTGAGTCACTGTCCTGTTGTTCCTGTCCAATCTTTTGGCTGCTTAGCTTTGTATTACATGGGGGGCTGAGCAAACCCCACTTCCTCCAACGACCCGCCCACACGCACGGCTTTACGAGCAGGAAGGGCTTCTGTCTCACTCCTGACATGTGTGTCTGCATCTCCCAGCAGCACATAGTCGTCTCCTGCCACCATCAGCTTGTATTACTAAACAGATCTGCAGAATTTTCTCTACTGAAGCTACAGTGCAAAAGGGATTTTAATTTACGAGAACAAGATTTGGCAAGAGCAGTCTACCATTTTACTGAGTATTCATTAAGGGTGCATGTGTGGATTCATGGAAACATCCGATGCTTCTGTTTTGACAGGGCATGAGGAGAAAAGTAGCTAAGCAGCTAAAATATCTACATACCTGTTCAATAACGTGAAGCAGTACGTTGCTCCATGACACAAAGGTTACAGTAGAACCCTTCATAGACAGATGGATGTACTCACCCCATCAATGAAAATTATGATTTCAACATCTATATTTCCTAACATTTTATTTGGTTTCTCTTAGAACTTCAGACGCACTCCGCAGAACTGCTGAAGGACCTCTATCCACACCTCTACTGTTTTGTTCAGAAGCTCACTAATCTCAATATTCAGTAAATGAGGAATCTCACTGTTGTTGTTTTTGTTTTGCAGACTTACTCTGGTCTTTTCTGTGTGGTGATCAATCCATACAAAAATCTTCCCATATACTCTGAGAACATCATCGAGATGTACAGGGGGAAGAAGAGGCATGAGATGCCACCACACATCTACGCCATCTCCGAGTCCGCCTACAGGTGCATGTTACAAGGTGAGACTTGAGTACCGACCAGCACAGCTTCCCCCCTACAGGCTCCTCTGTTGGCCATGGTGTGTAACTGCAGCCTTGCAGTGGGTATTGCAGCTATTATGCTGGGAAAATCAAGACTTGGCTAAATGCCCAATTACTTTATGCTTTCAGTCCCCGTTGTTGACTGGTTGCTGGCACATGGCAGTGGGTTTCCATAAATGTCCTCCGGGCCTGAGTCTGTGCTAATGTAGTTTGGCTAATGTATTTGAGTGGAAGCAGGTCCAGCACTTTTCCCTTGATAGCCGAAGCTAGCTAGTTAAGTTCTTCACTTTGCTTGTTATCGGAGTGAAAGAGGAGCGAAATATTGCCGCTGGACCCCCCCCCCCCCCCCTTTGTCACACATTATGTGGTTCAAGATCTCCTGAACTTACACACAACCTGAGTCCTTGTTTTGACCAACTTGCCTTATTTAGATGTTGGCTAGGGGTGCACGATATGGACTAGAATTGCGATGTGCAATAACGTTGTTGGATATCCCGATATCGATGTGAACCACGATAAATTAAGATTAAAATACAGAAATGTAGTGTCTCTCTGAACAGCAGCACGTTAATTTGTTTTGTTTTTTTACTGTGTAATGAATCCAGAATAATTCCAAATATTTTGCAGGTTTATTCAACAATAGATTCAATCTAGGTTTATACTTTCACGAGTGAACGACTCCGCACACCTCGTTAACCTCCGCGAACGGCGGAAGCGTTTAATCTTGCCGTGTCACATTCTTTGCAGTGTTGTCCGAAACGATATTTAGGCCTAGTAGTATTAAAAAAAACACCCCTCAAATGCAGGGGAATGAACTTTTACCTGACCAATTTTAATGTTGCTTTGTGTTTCAGGTTTGAAAAGTGCTGGAATTTAGGCTAAAGTATTTGAAAAGGCTTGAAATTGTAACTACTTCGTTTCACAACAAATATCTGTCTGACTGAACAGTTCTCCTGTAATTACATTAACAAATACGAGCCTCTTGTAATTCCAGGACGAAACATGAGAGAACGTGAAGACGTTAAGATTGGGCGTTTTGAAAATAAATATCCATTAAATAATGTGATAAAAAAGCGAATTATTTCGAATCATTTAGAGTATATGTATAAATATTTAATTCAATAACGTGCTGGGAATTATTGAAATGGACCTTGAAAGTGACGTACAAGTGCTTGAATTCCACCTTGTATAGGTGTATGAACCCTGCAAACATGACTGTTCTCATTGCGCCGAGACGCGGCGCGCGCGAACTTTAAATAAATAATAACATTAAATAATGTGATAAAAAAGCGAATTATTTCGAATCATTTAGAGTATATGTATAAATATTTAATTCAATAACGTGCTGGGAATTATTGAAATGGACCTTGAAAGTGACATACAAGTGCTTGAATTCCACCTTGTATAGGTGTATGAACCCTGCAAACATGACTGTTCTCATTGCGCCGAGACGCGGCGCGCGCGAACTTTAAATAAATAATAACATTAAATAATGTGATAAAAAAGCGAATTATTTCGAATCATTTAGAGTATATGTATAAATATTTAATTCAATAACGTGCTGGGAATTATTGAAATGGACCTTGAAAGTGACGTACAAGTGCTTGAATTCCACCTTGTATAGGTGTATGAACCCTGCAAACGTGACTGTTCTCATTGCGCCGAGACGCGGCGCGCGCGAACTTACAAAATTCGAGAGGTGCACGACCTCGTGAATCAACAGCGCGCGAGGCAATTGCACACGGGCGAAGCCACCGCGATTACGTTATTTTCGTCTCCCGGAACCAAATCGCGTGTCTGATGAGCGTGTTCACCCCACTCCAGGGTTGCCAGGTCCTACAAAAGCTTTCCGCACAAAATCTGCGTGTAAGTTGTCGGCGGGGGGGGGGGGTGTTGCGAGTGTGAACTGGAGACAAATTAAGTATTATATCGCGATCGATTCTTAGTGTTGACTTGTAACTTCCGCAGTAGCCCAACTCAAAAGTAGCCCAAAAAACCGCACCCCGCGGCCCCAGAATTTTTACCCGCGGCTGGATTTTCAAACAAGCCCAATTTGGCGTGAAAACCGAGAACCTGGCAACTCTGCCTCACTCTGCCTCTTGCCTACTTACGTCACGTGATCATAGTCTGCAGCGCGAATAGCTCCCTCTATTGCTGGACGAGGATAACGCAATTTGAATTTGCTGTTATTCAAGGAGTTATCGTGGCTCTTTCGATGTGTTTATCGTGAAACTTCACATCGCGATAACGATAAAAATACGATTAATCGTGCAGCCCTAATGTTGGCTGTACTTCGTGTTTCATTGCATGACGTAGGCACAAGAAATGGAGGAGGCATCATTTCCAAAGGTATCTATTATACTTTGGTTTGTTTTTCCACTCCTAGAGATAAATTGATTTCGGGTGCCCCATCTGGAACGTGGGACATGGGCCGAAAGGAGAAGGGGAGACGGGCCGTGTGTGTGTGTGTGTGTGTGTGTGTGTGTGTGTGTGTGTGTGTGTGTGTGTGTGCGCGCTCTCTGTGGTGGGCTCTGGGTTTGTACAGCTCCAGCTGGGGAATTATGCATATCTGAGGAAAGAAAGCAAAGATGATATGCATCAGAGGCTCAGACTTGTCAGCCACTGTTAAAGCCAAGAGGCAGATCAGTGTGTTTCCTGGGTTAGGGTTCCAGTACAGCTTTAGGTGTTTAACAGAACAAAACAAAAAAGCTTTCAATGTGTTATCATGGACCAGTCTAAAGATGGTGGTTCAGCAGCACCTTTAGGGATTATTATAATTCATTATAGTATTCAACTGTTAAATAAGTTAAAACTCTTAAATTTATTTTGCCAAAGTAAAGAAATGCTAAATTAGTTTCTGACATGGGTTTGCACGATGACTGAGCCGGCTCGTTAGCATGCTCATTAGCATTTTGCTGCATTAGCTCTGCAGTGTCTAAGGTCCAAGCAAAGTTTAATCGACACAAAATAGTAAAATCATATTGAAATAAGAGAAGATTTTCTGGATTGTTGCATTGAAGTTTTGGTGTTTCGAATTGTTTAATTTTAGATCATAGTTGGATTATTGTGATGTCAGGTTTTACATTTCCGTTTATGGAATTTGGCAGGTACTCGTATGCAGAGTTTATCAGTATCTAAAAGCTTTAATCTTTATGGGACTGAAAGTAATCAGACTGGTGGCAGCCAGCTTGTTTCTTTCCCAGGTGTGTATTGTATCATACCGTGTGTGTGTGTGTGTGTGTGTGTGTGTGTGTGTGTGTGTGTGTGTGTGTGTAGCCGTAGTATACTGTCTCTCAACAAGTCACTTTGGGGCTAAAATGTTCTTGGCCAGGTTGATCTGCCAACCTTAATTCCAACGAGCACTCAAAAAATAGCTGTACTACGGGTCTGAATTGGGTCATTAGCAGCATGTTTAAGAATGAGTTCTTTCTATATAGGCTAGCTTACCCAGTATA
Source organism: Brachyhypopomus gauderio (assembly GCF_052324685.1). NCBI lineage: Eukaryota > Metazoa > Chordata > Actinopteri > Gymnotiformes > Hypopomidae > Brachyhypopomus > Brachyhypopomus gauderio. The sequence continues at coordinate 21,046,602 of NC_135218.1, read as the reverse complement.
GATGTAAATTCTTCTGAAGTAAAACTGTCATTCTGTACTTTGCCTAGCCTTTGAAGGTTTATTTAAAATCCCATTTCTAGTGGTTAAGTGAAAACTTTACTTTTTAGATCTGCCCTCCATTCCTGGATATGATGACAAAACGCCTCTAACATCTGCCTCAGCTCCCTTCCCTTTTTATTCCCCCCTGCCCTTCTCTCTTTTCCATATTTATTCTTTCTCTCCCCCTTTTTTTAATAAAAAAAAAAGAAGCTCCCTTCAGTGATGCTGTTGGAATTTTACTCTGTGAATTTTACAAAATGTAGCATACCGATTAGTGAAATAATTACCACATAAAAACACTTAAGCTCTTGACCATTTACTGCTGTGAGAATAGCTGTGTTTTCACTGTCTGGCGTTTCTTTGAAATGAGATTCCATGAATTTCAGTCAGTGCCTGTGTTTGCTAGTTAGCTTTGTTAGCTACAAAGAAATTTGATGCAGCTGACCAGCGTTAAATATATTTCTGTGAAGGCAGTTCATTCAGAGCATTACTTTACATGTCTCCCTAAGTGACGAGGATTTAGCTAATTGATTTGTTATGTAAAGTCAGTCACTCGGGCAGTTCAGTGCACCATGTATATTGTTTAATTGTTCAGGAGGATGTAACTAATTCTGCGTCCAGTTTCATCCAGTTTACTTGTTTGCCTGGCGAAAACCACTTCCAATGTTTACTCTTGCTTTAGCACGTGTTTGGTTGTGAATTTTACAGGAACGCATATTGCTCACGGTACAAGTACCTGGTCATTTATTGGATTCCATTGCTTTTTCTTACCCAAACAGGTGTAGTGGAGAAATGGGGCATTTGGTGTCTTCATAAAGTTTCTGGTAGGGGGGTCGATGTAAACGCGAAACAATCCTCCTGTCCAGAATGCTGCTTTTCAAACAGGCTTTCTCAGGCACCTATTTTACATACGTGTTGATGGCACTGCTAAAATAAATATTTAAGGTTCTACATATTTCTCAGTTTATTTGAATTGGTAAGAACGGGGGAGGAGGGGGAATTAACTGACTAAAGCACTTTTAAAAAACTTTTGACCCTCAGACGATGTATGGCTCTTCCTTTCCGGAACATTCCAGAGTCCATTCAGCTGTTGTTCTTCCATCAGCTCTTTCAGAGTGGCGGCAGCAGCAGTTGGAGGTGTAGTGGAGATAAAATGGTGGTTCCTGTGGTAAGAGCAGGAGCGGCAGAGCCCAGGCCACACTGCTCCCAGACTGGAGGCAGGGCCGGCAGGCTGTGGAGGGGTGGCTGACCTGCATTGTGGTGCACAATGATGCCTTTGTATGGCTGGGGGGGTGGTATGGGGAACTGGAGTTGGGGGGGGGGGGGGGGGGGGGGTGTGAGTGTATGCTGTGACGTGCTGGCTCGAACTTGGCTGGGATTCACAAACCCCAATGACTGCTTCTAGAAGAACATGCATGCATACAAAGGACTGCTACATGCTCCAACACCCTGAGGACTTCAGAGTAAGAGGAAGGTCCTCAGTCTCTTCTGTGTTACTACGCCTGCCTGCATGTCACCAGTTGGCTTACGAACATTTAAGATAACATTAAGGCGATTAAGATCACACTTTGGATCACACCTTTTGGTTCGAGAGATGTACTGTTCCTAAAGTCTCATTAAGAGTAGCACATCAACAGAATACATGGTCTCCTGCTCCTTGGGATGAAATACCAAAGATGGTCTTTTCCCACTGTTGAGTGGTCCTACCAGCCCAAAACACCTACACGTGTTTCACTTGTGAGGTGATGGTAGTGTGGATGTCAGTGTAATTAGCGTCCAGGTTGAAAGCAGGCTAGCTCATTTCCCTAGAGAAGTGTGCTAGCCTGGTTCCTTTCAGGGGCTCGCAAGCTATGCAGATTTTAACTGTTAACCTAATAAGTGTGCAGGTTATTCATCTCATAATTGCCAAAGCTTGTCATTTGTTTCCATTCTTTATTAATTTGCAGTCCCAGTGAAGCCCTTAGTAGCATTCCTGTCCTGATGTGGTTGTTCTTGTGGACTCTGTTGTGGGTGGCCGTGGCATCACTGGTGGTAATAATAATAATCTTTACTTGTATAGCACCTTTCATACATACATACATGCAACAAAATAAATAAAACATTAAAAGGAAGCAAAGATAAAAAAAAAACATTTAAGACAAAGTAAAGATAAAAAGGAAAAACATTATAAAATAAGATGGTGAAATGACAAATTACAGTATTAAAATAATGGACAACATAATGTAATAAAGTAAATAAGATGTAAAATAATGTAATAGAATAATATGATAAAGTAATAGAGCAATTTAGTCTTAACTAAATGCAGATCTAAACAGGAAGGTTTTGAGGCTCTTCTTAAAGCTGTGCAGGGATGAAATGCCTCTGAGCTCCCCAGGAAGAGAGTTCCAGACCTTTGGGCTATAGTGGCTAAAATACCTGACTAGAACATATCTAACCATCATTTCACTAAGGTACAGAGGAGCAAAGCCAAGAAGACATTTAAAAACCATCACTAGAACCTTAAAATCTATTCTAAAGCTTACAGGTAACCAGTGTAGTGAGTGAAGTGCAGGTCTACTATGATCCCTCTTTCTCCTGTGGGTCAGGACCCTTGCAGCAGCGTTCTGAACTCGCTGTAGGTGAGAAATAGAGCTCTTTGGAAGAGCAGATGAAACTGTTACAATAACCTAGCCTTGATGTGATAAATACATGGACAAGTTTTCACTGTTAGCAGGAGAGAGCATATCTCGGACCTTAGCGATGTTTTGAAGGTGAAAATAAGCTGTCCTGCATGTAGTCGTGATGCGTGATTTAAAGCTGAGCTCATTATCAAAAGTCAGACCCAAGTTCTTAACACATTGTTTGGCCTTCAGATTAATTTGATTTAAATAAGTCTGAACATAATTGAACCCTGTTTGTTTTAGTGTCAACATTTGACTTCTGAATGCGAATCCTTTGGTCTTAATAGGTGATCTTGTGTCTGACACTGAAATTGTTGAAAGTAATGAAAGCTTAAGGAGCCAATTCTTCTACCTTTGCTGTACCATAGAATGAAGTGCAGATGTGTTAATAAAATGCTTAAGGCAGCCTCACTCTGTGGGCCTGAGTTGTAGATGATCATGGAACATTTTCCATGAGGTTTAGCTTGTACAGAGGCATGGTTTTAACATGCTGACCCTTTCACCCAAAAAAAAACCCTCACACATACCCCACTAGTTAATTTTCTAGGTACTTTCTATAATCTCTGACTAGCTGTTAAATGCAGCCACTGGGTTACGGAGGGCTAACTCTATCAAAGCTTGAAACGCCTGTTCAGGAAATGCTGTTGATTTCACTTAAACGAAACCATCTGGGTTCAAGAGAAAATGGCTTCAGCAGCTCAACTGTGGAGACCCCCATCTGCTGAAACCCAAGAATGTGAGCACCGGTGGTCTTATGGGGACCAAATACTCGTACTGCAAAGAGATGAAATCTTCAAGGACCGAGATTTAAATAAATAAAGTGGACTTGGACAGGAATTTGGAGAGGGCTGTAGACCACAGCCAAAGATCTAACTAGGACCAGACCAGTCACACTGTCGGCGATATCCATTTGCATTGTAATGTGCAAAAAATACTGATTACAAGTAATATATTACACACACCCACACACACACACACACATTATATAAAATTATTATTATGGTGTCCTATTCCTGATTGAGTTTTGTTCATATTTTTAAAAAGCGCATTAATACTGATTTATCCTTAAGATTATAGTAAATGCGTAACCTTTGAATATTGGACTACTTTCAGTCAGCCAGCGTACTGCGCCACATTCTTGTTGTTGATGTTCTAACCCTGGTGGTGAATTCTAGTTGGACTGTTGTTGATGACCGAGCTCTGCGTGTGTCCGTATGCTCTGGACTTCCATGGTCATCCATTGTTCATTTTGGTGGTTCTGTCGAATTCATCATGACTCATGACCATTTTCATCAGAACTTTATTCCTCAAGCACATCAGCCTTTGGGCCTTTGGTTTCTGTCCTCTCCCTCACCCACGGTCATCAGGCTCCAGTCCTCTGCATTCATCAGGCTGTTGGGGATGGAGGGATTAATTCTGTCATTTGCCTGAAGATGGTTATTTTTTTGGGTTCACTCTATTCTGACTGGTGCAAGAATATTCTGGGTAGTTTTCATGAAGACATTTGGAGTATGTTTATGTATGTATATTCCTAGTATAAAAAAATGAGCCAAGTGCAAATGTCTATTTAATGATACTAAGAACAACACTGGTCAGAAAATTAACAAGTACTAAAAATAAAGGTTCCCCAAGACCGGTGGGACCTGACTGTCTGGGTAAAAATATGTAAATGGAAATTCACTTCCATGGTCTTCTTGTGCACAAAAATAAAATCATGAAAATGAATGTTTGATATAAAATTCAGATCATGTCTGTGAATTCAAAATAAATTCTTAATTATTTGCTGATGAGCCTATTAAGAACTTGACATTATGCAATTTTGGGTTCAATCGATCAATCAGAATTAATTTATATAGCACAGTTGTTGTCACAAAGCAGCTTTACAAGTGTCTGAGTCCAAGCCCCAATGAGCAAGCCAAGGGCGACAGTGGCAAGGAAAAACTCCCTAAGAACATGAGGAAGAAACCTTGAGGAACCAAGACTCAAGTAGGGAACCCATCCTCCTCTGGCCGACGCCGGTTGGGCTTTTCTTTTGCCCAGTAGTGTATGTTGGACTCTAGGCTCATGGGGTCGGCAGTGGTTTGCCCCAGCTGCTACCAATAGAACCAGTATATGGACAGTAATATGTTTCAGACCCGTGTTGTTTGAACTGACGCCAGGGCTTTGCAGCAAACCCCCGTCCATACTTTAGCTGTTGGAGCCCACAGAACTCTCAAGCATATCTGCTACATTTCAAAGACATTCTTAAAGTGCCCAGGAAGAGTAGACAGGGCTGTTTATTACAGCTATGGTACACCTGCCTTCACTGTACACCAGAGAACAGAGTGCAGTGAAAAGCCAGTGGCGGTAGGGAAATGTACCGAACATGCATTCTTATTCAGCATCCTATTTATCCTGTTTATCTCTGACCTGACACCGGTATAGCCAGATCTGCTTTATCTAGATTCAGTACAGTTTATTTTTAACTTGGTAAACTAGGCTAAGTAGCAAAGCATTTGAGCCATGCATCAAAGTTGTTCAAGTTTCTAGCAGTGTCCTGACTGAATTCCGGTGCTTCTTTTCATGAATGTATTTAAACATAACTACCATATTTTGGAATAATTAAAAAAACATTAATTGCTCTTGAGACTATTAAAAGCTTATTATTAAGCATTTTTAGGTTTGGCCGACATCTATATTCGGAAGCAGATTGCAGGTGAGTAAGTAGAAGTGTACTACAGATTTGCCCTTTGTGCATGGAGCTCTCTCTGCCATCAGTTCTGTGGTGATGTTCCTCTCCCTAAATATCTCCCCAACTCCATGTCCTGTTCCTCCTGGGCTTTTGTATGTGTCAGAATCAATTTTAGGGTCCAAGCACATAGTGCTGGAGACCCTGTTATAATTTTCCATTTAGCCATTGTCTCAGCTTGGCCAGTGATTTGATCAGCTCCCTCTTCCATCAGCTCTAAATCCAGCCATGTCACCAGCACAGCCAGGAGACTTGGAGGCATTAGCGGCGGGCAGCTGTGGCCCAGTGAGTGACGTGCCTGTCGGGTCGGAGCAGGTGGGCAGGCAGCCGGGCAGCTCCGTGCAGCCCACGCGCTCAAACGGCCTGTCTGAGCTCACTTGTCCCCAATGCCTCAGTGAGTGAGCATGACGGGGCACTTCCTTCAGCACCCAAGAATGCCCGTCCCTTTCATCACTCGGGCTCAGTGACGAGGACTACGCTCTTGTCTCTATGTCTGAGTCACTCCGCTCAATTTGGGAGGTCTGTACTAGTGTCCTGCTGATGTAGGACCAGCCCCCTCTGTTGGTAGTGGCTCAGAGGCAGATCTCGGATCACCACGGTTTATGCTAACGTATTTTATGTTTAAATGGACGTTTAATGTTTATGTTGCAGCGTTACTTGGCGTGTATATTGAAGGATATGCTAGGCATGCTGTTCTGCCCATGAATGCAGGATGTGCATATTTGGTGTGTAGCGGCTCAGACCTCACCAGGTTTGAGGAAGCGAGTTGGATCTCTGAGGGGAGGTTCCTCTGCGTTCTTGGGTAGAGGCTGGATCCTTCAAACAGCCCTATGCTACATTCCTGCACAGTTCAGCGGGGACAGCTGGGTGTTGGTAGCGCCCCCTTCCTGCCACTGAGCTCCCTGCACATTGCACATATCTCATTGATATTGTGTTTTCATTCCTGTAGAATTTGTGACATAAAAGCACTTGTAAGGGATGGAGCTGTTGGGATGATTTGGGTGGCCAGCACCCAAGACCATTATGCTTTTGAACAGTTTGGTCCTAAACTAGGATGGTGTATGCTTTTAGTGATGACAACGTTATGACATCATGGTGTGAGTGTGTGTCCACAAATAATTGGTGACTAATCATTTAGGTCATATTTGATCTAGGTGCTCAGTGAGGTTGATATATATGTGTGTGTGTGTGTGTGTGTGTGTGTGTGTGTATATGAAAACCACATCAAACATTGTCTATGTGGTCATTCCAAAGGTGAGAATAACTAGACATACATAAAATGTTGTAAGTGAGCAACATGTGATTATTAACAAAATAGCATATCTACACATGCATAATGTTTTTTTCACTCCCTCCTGTTCATTTGTACCATATGGCAATACTAAAATAGTCAAACTGGACATTTGTTGGTTATAAATTCCAAACACATATTTGAGGCCAGGCCACCTCATCATTTAGGAGATTACTAGTTACACGAACAGTCTGCTGTTGAGGAGTCTTTTACCATGTTTCTTTCAATCACTGCGTCTTTATGCATCCAAACTTTGTTTGAATGCCCATCTCCTCTCTTAAAGGCTGAATAATGTCAGAGAGACGGTTAATGGAGGCTGGGCTTCAGTGTGTGGTGCAGAAGGATCCCACAATTGTGCGTGTAATGGGCCTGTTGGGTCTGTACAGCTGCGTGCCAAATGGAGAGAGTGCTGCGTCTGTAACCCAGCAGTAACCCGGCCTGCATGCGTCCCGCTGCACATGCTGCAGGCGTGTGTGTCTCACACACTCACCATTTAGTGTGTGTGTGTGTTGCGACCGTGCGTTCGGGGTGACCGGCAGCGTCAGTTTGAAGTGGCCGGACCTTTTGTCTGCGGTCTGGGCCCCCCCCCCCACCCGAGAGCCATCATCCCCTCCAGCCACACGTCATCGCCCCACAACCCCAACACCGTGGGCCCATCCTGAACACTTACTCAGGCTCACTTACTGCCCTTAAGTCTCTAGGCTTTCATTTGTTCTTTTGTTCAGTCTCTTTGCATCTCTCTCCCTCCCTGCGTCTCTCTGGTCTGGTGCTGATGTGGTGTGAAATGTGTGGAATGCTGTCTGGATAATCTTGTGCAGGGGTGTGGGCTGGCTGGGGCAGTGGGGGGGCTGGTACATTAACCCCCGCTGTAATTACTGACCTGGGGCCTGTCTGCCGTCATCGTACATTGTATATTTTAGCTATTATAGCTAAACTATATAACTGTTCTACAGACATATTCTGCTTTGAGTCCATTCTCCTGTTTTCTTTCTTGATTCTGTTCATTTATTGGAGTCACAAGGGATAATTGGGTAATGTTTGTTTTCTTTCCTCCTCAAAATCATACAGGTCTGTTTTTGTACCGATTCCCACATCCTCAATGTGATTTGTGTCTTGGGCAAGAGAGCAGCCTCTTTGGAACGAAGTGGTACATAGAAACGTCTCTCTTCACGCACACTGACGCTGGCTACGTTTCAGTTGTGTGAAGCCAAGCATGGCACTTCTAGTGCAGTTTTATATGCAAAACCATGGTGTTTTGATTCTCCAATAGTCACTGATCACTGATTCTGTTGCTTTACTGTTGTCAGCTTGGTGTTTTCAGCCTTTTGCCGTCAGTTTTATAGTTTTACGTCAGTTCTCTGGCGTCTTCGACCCTCTCAGGAATTCCAGTAAAGAGCACGTCACCTCTCAGAAAGCTGTTTTAATGGCTTTGTGTGAAGAGACGGTGAAAGGAAGTCAAGAGCCCTCAGACTCTATCAGCTCCCTTGTTGCAGTTAGACAGATAGCAGACAGCGTTCTTCAGAGTCCTGGGTAGGTGGGTGGGTGTTGGGTGGGGATTGGGTGGCGGGTAGGAGTTGGTGGGGTGGGGGTTGGGTATATGTGGTGTAGTGGTCTACCAGCATTAAATGTTTAATCTACCTTTTCTTTGGTTGGTTTGGTGGTTCCTCTACAACTCCACGTTCTTATAGTCTCAAAACGCGCTGGAATGTTAGAGGTCTCGTAGCTGGGGGACGAATTTTATCGGATGCTTAACGTGGGGAAGGGGAAGTGGAGCTTTAGTCATGATGACCTCACAATGCTTTTGTGAGCATTTTGTAACTGAAGTCCCTGTCAAGTCTTGGGTTGACCGATCTAGTATCAGTCTGAGGAGGCTGTGTGCACTTCTCATAATCTGTTCAGCTGTGTCCCTCGCTGACCTCGGTCGTGCCTGCCTGACCGATATCCACAGCAGCAGGAACACCCTCAGCAACATTTCATCTGCAGGCTTCCTCCTTGCCCAACATGGAGTAGAGAGGCCAGTGTCCTGCTGTCCCCCAGAGGAAATGATGGGAAAGACATGCGTTTAATGGCTAAAAAATGAGTCACATTAGTGCGCTTGTTGTGACTTGATGTGATTTCCGTGTCGGTAGTCGAGTTTCTTACAGTTCGTTGACCTCATCGAGGGAGTAAGGCTAAAGGTGCTAATTCAGATTTATCCATGGTTTCCTGCATTAGCAGGGAAGTGTCCGCAGCAGCACTGGGTGGAGGGAAATGTAGTCTCCCTCAGTCACCGAGTATGTGCTGGATGTGGATATGACCTGCTAGGTCAGGGCTGCTCAACTCATTATGTTCAGTGCTCAGCTTTATGGGAAGTGATGAAAGTGAGTGCCATGCAGTTGAATCCTGGACACGTTGGTAAGAATGGAAAGACTTTTGTGGTAAGGGTTGGCCCGCAGTCTTTGAGCGAGGTGGCAGGCGGACCTCTCTCACTCCTGTGAGATCAGTAGCATTTCTACTGTAGATGCACAGGTGTTTGCATCTGCAGTTTCAGATATCCATGAACAGTGACTCCTTCCAGGTGTGTGTGTGTGTGTGTGTGTGTGTGTGTGTGTGTGTGTGTGTGTGTGTGTGTGTGTGTGTGTGTGTGTGTGTGTGTGTGTGTGTGTGTACCCATTCGTTCTGTTGCATTATACCAGAATAAAAAAAAAATTTGGCACTTTTTGAGTGATTGGCTAGTTTTCCTGCATTTTTGGTACTTTGATTTAGGGCTGCAGCTATCGAGCATTTCAGTAATCGAGTACTCTACCTGAAAATTAGATTCGATTAATCGAGTAATCGGATAAAACAGAATTGCTTGGTTGAGCAATTAAAAATACAAAAGAGAAAACAAGACATTTCACTTAATAATGACTGACCAATCGGTTTCCTTTTTTAGATAAGTTATATTTTTTAATTCACAACATACATTTCCAAATTGAAAATGCAAATGGAAATAAATACCACAAGTAAATAAATAAAATTCAATTACTTTCATCTTAGAATTTCTTGTATCAAAACTATATCAATATCATATTCTTTCCTGCTAAAATAACTGCTAAGGTAACGTAGCTCAGCTATCTTTAATTTATTTATTGTTTATCGTCTTATCGTCTTAACTCCACAGCGCTGTTACATAATGCCTGTATTAAGTTATTAAGAACTTGTCTCCGTTGTACTAAACTAGCCACACATTCGACAGTATTGCTAAAAATCAGCACTCCACAGAGCTGTCGTTATGGTACATTAATGTTAATCTCATTAATTTGTTGTAAATAAAATTTACATTGTCCCGGCTCCACCGCTCCATTCCGCGTGTCTTCGGCCAAGATGGTGCAGCATTGAAGATGTGCTGTTGTGGTAGTCAAGGACTATGTTACACCGAATACATGTCACTGTATTGTTCTTGCTGTCGAGCCTAAAATGCTCCCATACTTTCGACATTTTCTGTCTTTTCCTATAGCCCTTTTCTTCAAGTACGTTGTCGCTCTTTTCCCTTGCTGCTTCCATATTCCCGCTTCTCAACTAAAAACCTCTGCCGCGTGGGTGACGTAAGCGTGTTGCGCTACATTAAAATTAGTCGGTGCGAAATACAGTTTAAAAATGAACGATTCTTCGAGGCACAGAAAATTACTCGATCACTTTTTGTAATCGAGTAACTCGAATTACTCGAGTAAGCGTTTCACCCCTACTTTTATTACATTTTAAATTCCTAAAATATTTTAACTCGTACTTTTTACGTAGGGATTGTAAGTCAAAGACTGAAATAGCTATAATAAATATGATAAATATTGTCCTTGATGCGCACACCGCAATAAGGATGCTGAACAATATATTGTGCAACCCTAATGATCTTTCTCATATCAGTGACCTTAGACAATCATCTTATGTCTGACTATTGTTATACATTAGTCTACCTTAATCCCCTTCCCTAATGCTCAGTAATATTGTGGCACCAACGTGAAGTGTGACAAGTGAAGTAGCATTTTATTTTCTATTTCTTGGGCCACAAGGCTACAAGTGTGTTTCTCGTTTATGTTCAGTGTCCTTGTGGATGAAGGTAAGTACAGTATCAAATGTTGGAGTAAATGTGCCCATAAATAAGTAAGAGGGGGCAGAGATGGCTATGGTGGTGGGGGCGTGAGCTTCTACGCTTACTGAGCCCCTGTTTGTCATTTTCCTCCTCTTACTGCTTGATATGCCGTGTCATGGAGACGTCCTTGGCATCGGCAGTTCTGGACCGTACAGCTAATTGCTGCGCTTATAAACTTGAACGTTCTTCCTGAGGCAGCAGACCGAAGCACAAGCCTGAATCAGCCTTTTCGTTGAGGCCGTTAAACGTAATGAATTTGTTAGAAGAATGGCTGTGTGGTGATTGAAGATTGAGGGCTTTGTGGAGGTTTCCTCCCTAGGACTGGCTCCGTAGTTTATTAGATAAAAATGTGGCAGACAGGTTGATGTGAATATAGTGCTTGTGGACTTGGCAAAGCGTTTTGAAGACTGATGTTGCTCCAGAACTGTTAACACTGGCACAAAAAAACTATAGGTTTTTAACCTTAATTGGTATCATCATGATAAATTGGGTTGTACCAGTCTTGGTGCAATGGGTCCTTTTAAGTGGGTAGGATTTCCAGCTGGTGTTCCCACTGTACTGAGCTAGTATAATCCTTGCAGTAATACATGCCAGTAATGTGCTTTAATACTCAATTAGCCCCATACCTTAATGCATGATTTGATACTGTTGTCAATAAAAATTCTAAATTGGATTATATAATCAAACTGCTGCTTAAAAAACAAAAACAAAAACCCAAAATAGACGGTAATTGAGAGAATTGATATTCGGTGGTGGGAGAGGAAGCCAGCAATACTGTGGCCATCTGCCTGGTGAGTTCTTAGCAGGAACCTCTCGCCACTGCACTGCATGACTGACAGGAGTCACACGTCACTTTAACGTCAGTGCAAATGAAATGTATGTTAATCTGAATAAGACGCCAACTGCAGAGAGTTCACACAGTGATTTTCGTGCCGTGCAGTTTTGGTCAGTAAATGTCCAAAGGTGGACCCTCGTGATGAAGCCACTGTTAGTGCCTGTGGATCCAGCACTAGATCCAGCACTAGCAGCCTGAGGGCACCTATTAATATGAACCCAGTGACCCATGACCTGATGGGCAGTAGCATTTATTAATGTTCGCTAGCATTTGTGGAGTTCTACTCTTTCTATTTCTAATAGCACCTTATTGTACCTTATCCCTCAGAGAGAAAAAACAATTGTGAAATTTCTCAGAAATCTAAAAAAAATAATAATAATTAAAAAAGGTAATAATACAGAAGTGTACATTGATGTACTGGCTAATTAGATACAGAAGGCTAGACATGAGAACTTCATTCTCCAAGTCCCCAATGGTGTAATTATTTCCTTTTTTATTGTTTCTTGTCAAGGAAAATACATGTTTATTTTGAAATACTTGCATCTAGACAATTCAAGTATTTCAAACCTACGTGTTCTTTTGTTTGTTTGTTTATTTAACAGCGGGAATAATTGAATGTCATGTTTGGTCACCTTTGCCAGCGCTAAATCTCAGTAGCAGGATGACTGGGGAAGACCTGAGGAAGGGCCTGACTGGCCCATTGACCACAGCAACCTTTCAAGCACAGATTTTGCATATTGCCTCGTCTAAATTGTCCGGCTCTCCCTTTTCATTCGGTTGAAAGCCGAAATGCTCCCAAACTGGCGAAGTCGCATTTGGTTTTGCGACCAGAGTGGCCGCCATTGTTTCCATAAAAAAGCAGACATTCAGCAGCAATGGATACGAACAGTTGGCGTTTTTAAATAATGATTAACATCCACCGCACACGCAGCGAGGTGGCTTGCGTGTAAAACAAGAAGAACCTTGTGAAAAAAGAAAACACGAACATCGCGGTGTGACTGTTGCTTGCAGTTCCCTGCGGTTGGCAGGTCAATATCGCGGTATTACAATTTGGCGGTTATTGTGACAGCCCTGGTCTGTAGTTGTGGAGTTTGGTGACTCTGCTGGTGAGTCTGTAGTTGTGGAGTCTGGTGACACAGTGCTGGTGAGTCTGTAGTTGTGGAGTCTGGTGACACAGTGCTGGTGAGTCTGTAGTTGTGGAGTTTGGTGATTCTGCTGGTGAGTCTGTAGTAGGACTGAACGATTTTGGAAAATAATCTAATTGCAATTTTTTATCTATAAATTGCGATTGCGATTTAAAATCGCGATATTTTCCCACTGTTTTCAGGAAACTCTGTTTCGGCATTTTTTATACAGCTCAGATTCAGGGTTGGCAACTTTTCAAGATCGCTTGGAGTGAGACTTGAACCTGGAGTGGGTGGCGAACGTAATTTGTTATGGGGGGGGGGGGGGGGTGTAAAATGGACTAAATTTAAGTATTATTATTATATCGTGATCGATCGATCGCCTGTGGTTGGCGCCAGAGCGAACTAGTAACTTTTTAGTCTAAGACGCTCAATGCGTGAGAGTTGGCAACCCTGCAGGTATAGCAACTTGGCTAAAATATGTGCGTGAGGGCATTTGGTAGCGCATATCCAGTGTGTTTAACAAAGCCACGAAGCCGGGCTTGTTCACTATATTAACGGACATCATGTCTTTCACTATGAACTCCGTTACTGCCCGAGTCATTTCAGCGTGCCGCTTCGAATTATATCCATAAGGAGTTACACTTTCAAACGGTTCGGTCAGTGAACCCTGTCTGCTGGACCGCGGTCAAGCTATGCACGCTTTTGCGATTCATCCGTGCTTTAAATCTTATTGCGCCTATATGCGTGATTTTACGGTATTTCGCTGCTCACCGCATACTAAAGCTGTATAAGCGCAGAGAAACACTTTTGCATATTTGAAGATGCAGCACTGGTCGTTGGTATTTTAGCCTTACAAATATCATACGAGGCTTTGTGGTGTTTTTTTAATGCTGAAGGAGGTTTGTAGTGTTACCTCGCGTCGTAGCAACAGTAGCAAGACACGTTTTGCAGGGTACCTGACTTTGTGCAGCATCTTTTTAAAAGCCAAAGTAATTTCACACAACTGATGTGCTGCCCCTCTTTGGTATTAGACTTTCAGTTGTGTCAGCTTCTGTCGAGCCTGAAGCCATTGTGCAACAAGTTAAAGTGCTGTGTTAACTTCACTTCTCCACCTCCCTGCCTCCTGCTCGGGTTTGCTCTGTTCGTCCTCGGCTCGGCTCGCTCCCAAGTCACGTTTAAATCGCAGCCTTTGCGATTAGAGAATCGCGTTTTAAAATATCGCGAGATTATCGCAAATGCAATTAATCGTTCAGCCCTAGTCTGTAGTTGTGGAGTCTGGTGACTCGGTGCTGGTGAGTCTGTAGTTGTGGAGTCTGGTGACTCGGTGCTGGTGAGTCTGTAGTTGTGGAGTCTGGTGACTCGGTGCCGGTGAGTCTGTAGTTGTGGAGTCTGGTGACTCGTGCCGGTGAGTCTGTAGTTGTGGAGTCTGGTGACTCGGTGCCGGTGAGTCTGTAGTTGTGGAGTCTGGTGACTCGGTGCCGGTGAGTCTGTAGTTGTGGAGTCTGGTGACTCTGTGCTGGTGAGTCTGTAGTTGTGGAGTCTGGTGTCTCAGTGCTGGTGAGTCTGTAGTTGTGGAGGGCTGCATGGTGATGCTGACAGCAGTGTCAATGACCTTGTGGCTGACAGTGTCCTGCTTGTTCTGTCCACTTCTCTTGTTCATTAATTGTCTTGCTTGTTCGAAGCAGGGAATGAAATTGGAGGATTCTTTTCCATTAGGCCGAGATCTGATTCATTTAGTATCAAACTGAGCAATATTACACGCTTTAGTAAATACTGCTCATTTGGTTCTGGATGTTTCCAGAGCGCCGTGGATGGATGTTGAAGATTAATGTGTCATTGTGTATAAAAATCTGCACACTCAGTTCTGCATACTTAATGTTGCTGTCTTTGAATCTAATCTAAATCCTGGGAAATTGGCAGTTGTAGTATTTTGAGGTCATTGTGTGCTGTTTCTGTGTACGTGCAGTGACCGTCGCACATTGTACTCAGACCTCCTCCATAACTGATGCCAAGATTCTATCGATTGGTTGATGCGTTCAGTCACAAACTGCAAAGGTATTTAGCTATACATGCTGTTGCACTGCAAAGTCTTCTGCAGAATAATGAACTGGTGGGTGGGGAGTGCCAGGGCGATAATGCATGAGTAATTAAGTTGCTTGTTTTAATTTAGAGCTTTCTGCAGAGAGCAGAGAATTATTTCCTCAAGTTCCTGTTGTCTGAGGTGTACGGTGACATGGGGTGTTTATGGCAGAAAGGTCTCACTGTAACCCTGTTGACTGGTTGATGTCAGTCTGGGCTGTATCTCTGTCTAGCAGCTGTTTTGCACAAAGAGAAAAAGGTGAACTTCTCCAAGCTCTCCTTCATCTTGCCAGCTTCATAACTGGTTTGCCTTCTGGAGCTGCTGTCTGAGCCAGATTTAATTCAGGTTGACCTGCTTGTGAAGTACGGTTTCTTGCTCCTCAACAGACTAAGTGCAGTCGATGTTGGGTTTAGTCTGGCTTTAGTCTGATGCATGGGTCTGGTCTTGAACATTTGTTGATGCCTTCAGTTCAAACAGCTCTCAGTGCCACTAGTAGCAACCTGAACCCCTTAGAAGATTTATTGATAACAGTGGAACCGAAGAGGCTCATTTTGGCCACTGAAGAACAATTGGCAACATTTCTGAGGGCATTTGTAAGGTACGCAGTTTCATAAAACCCCCGTCTCTCTCTCCCTCTCACCCCCCCCCCCCCCTCTCTGTCTCTCAGATCGTGAGGACCAATCCATCCTGTGCACGTGAGTAACCCAACATGCTTCCATGTCTGTCTGTGGTCTTTGTCTGGACCCTTGAGGTGAGGCTCTGCAGGGGCCATCAGGCCGACAGTTCTGCTGCTCCTGAAGGCCCTTAATGCCCTTAAGCCTGTATGTGTGCTATCCAAAATATGTCAGCAGGTCAGTTGATCCTCTCTGCTGCTATTAGCATGAACTGTACCTGAACATAAAATGGCACCCAGGCAGAGTGGGTGGAATAGCATGTTCGGAATTTTTGGCTGTTTTAGCATCTCTGATCCTGTGTGCTCTTGTGGTCTGGGCGTAAGAGCATAGACAGTCCATACACACGAGTAACTGAAGGAGTGTTTTCAGAAGATGGCTGCGGTTAACCCTCTTCACCCAGTCAAGCTCCTTCACCTCTGAACTTTTGACCCTAGAAGAGCCCAGAGCAAAGGGTGAGCTCAGAGCGGCGTGTGAGAATATGAGCCAGATGTGCATTCCTCTGGAGAACAGGAGTCCTGCAGCTTCCACGGGGAGGCTTCCTGATCTACAGCGGAGCTCTGAGGCCCTCTGAGGTCCTCCTGCCCTCACCGCCTGTCTCCACTCCAGGGTCTCTGAACCCCGTCGTTACTGATGCAGAAAACCAAGACCCTACAGAGACATAGCTAAAAAGAAATAAGTCTTATTTATGTCCCTATCCTGAATATATATTATAATGTTTTCAGAAAAAGAATGAGATTTGAGATGAGAATCCACAATGTGCCGATTTAACCAGTAGATGCAGCTGTTTAAAATGAACAGTTTGAGTTGCGTAAGTCTCATGCAGGTAGGCGAGTGGAGTAGTAAGCTAATCCCCTCGGTGACTACGTCACTTTCCATCCCTGGGTTCCTTAATAGCAGATTTACAACCAGCAGACTGAACCCAGACTGAGTACAGGGACCCAAACCTCCAGCTTTCCTGGCCTTACACAGCCAGCATGTCAATGAAAATGAAAAGATCTGTATATCTAGGCCCCATATTACTTATTGCAGCGTACAGGAGAAATGTGTTTGCATGCTGTTGTGTGCATTCCAATGGGCCTGTGTAGGAGCTAAATCTTGTGAAGTGTGTGGGATGTAGGCTGCTGGCTTGTGGTCTGGGCCCAGAGTGAGTACTCTCTCTCCTCTGAAGATCTGTGGTGCTTTCAGCTACTGCAGACAACGCTGAAGTAATAAATGGCAGAGTCCAGATCTGGTCCGCATTACAGAGTTGAGGCTCCGGATGTGTTTGGATTAGTGTTTGTTTAAGACCCAGATAAATGTTTTGTACTGGGGTCTGTCTTGTCTGTATTTGCATGCATTCACAAAATTAAAAAGAAATTGTCATGTTATTGTAGCCTATTTGCGTACCCCTCTAGGCTACCTCTCTCTCTCTCTCTCTCTCTCTCTCTCTCTCTCTCTCTCTCTCTCTCTCTCTCTCTCTCTCTCTCTCTCTCTCTCTCTCTCTCTCTCTCTCTCTCTCTCTCTCTCTCTCTCTCTCTCTCTCTCTCTCTCTGTAATAATCATTTTTGATCACACAGAGGTGAATCTGGAGCAGGAAAAACTGAAAACACCAAGAAGGTGATCCAGTACCTAGCCCACGTTGCTTCCTCTCACAAAGGCAGGAAGGACCACAACATTCCAGTGAGTTGCCTTCTCCTCCATTGCACATTTCACAGCACTTCAGTTATCTGCATTTGAGTAGCAGTGTTTCTAGTTCAGTGTTAAGTACTTGTGTGACTCCTTCATACCTGTGAATGGAGTTTATGATGGGATGTGGCCTGTGATTGGCTGATGTTTGACGTGTTCTGCACCCCTGCTGTAGGACTCCTCTCAACACAGGACTCGTGTTCATCTTGGTTCATTTACACTGCAGTCACTAAAAGTCTCCACTGAACACATTTTAGACCAGAACAAAGCTAGTCTAGCCAGAAATGCTAAAGACGCTAACAGCGAAAAGGAGTCATGCTAAACGTGACTGCTCATGGCTTTTAAGCATTAGCCAATCAGAACATTTTGTACTATGATGTCTCTTAATCTGGACAACTGAGGGGGAAAAAAGTGATGCTCTGGGTTGGGCAGAGTGTGTGTGTATAATGGAGTCACACACTTCTATACAGGTTTAAACCATAATTTACTAATGCAAGTTGCAGCAGTCCCACAGGAATGCTGATATAACTGTACTCGCTAGTTTCTAGATCTGTCAGTTATGGTATGATGGAGTTTGATGAGGCACAATAATTCACCTGACTGTCTAATTTCACTAGTAATACAGTCACCTCAGGGTTCATATCTGAAATGTCCACAACAGAGTGAACCCTGTCTAGTGGGCGACAGCTTGCGTCTCTGTGCCAGTGGAAGGCTGCTGTGCCCTTTACTGCCCTGAACCGTATCAGTAGTACGTCGTTAACCCAGAGCTCTGACGTCTGTCGTTAATAAGCGCGCCACTGGCTTATGTTTGCAAAGCACCTTCATGCTACTGATCTTGGATCAGATGTATTTCTGCCTACACTGGTCCTACTGACTGCGATCTTACAGCAGAACTGATCTCAAAAACATCCCTCAGTGTCCAGAAATCCTGGACTCCCTCTAACACAACGTCCCCTGTCCTGGACCTGGGGGCCCGTCTCTCTGCACAGCTCATTGTTTCTCTGCTCAGATGAATGACAAAGTTCTGAAGTGCTTCATAATTAGCCGATTCCTTCAGGTGTGTTGGAGCGGGAAACCGCTGAAGTTGTGCAGTGCCTTGGGGTCACGGGGTCTCCAGGACTGGGCTTGACCTCCACAGTGCTAACAGTTTGCATTTGTCTGTTGCATATGAACAGCCAGAGTCACCTAAAGCATTGAAGCTCCAGGCAAGTTCCTCTACGCCGCTCCTCTGAGCTCCGCTCACGTGCATGCATCACTAACCCGCCCCACACACCCGCCTCACACCCGATTGAGCTGGGTTGGGCGCACATGCCAGCGACTGGCTTGTCTCTGCTTAATCGCAAGCATTTAGACTGCACTGCATGTTTAAACAATGTGGTAGTTCTGGGTGGGTTCGTATTCACGTTCTTAGTTCAAACTTCACAGTAAATAATTGTTCAATTTTGGCCGTAATCGTCCATGCTGTAAGAACGTAGAAAGACACCCAGCACACTGGAGGGTTTTGGTCTTTCTTGCATGATCAAGTACTTCATATTTTTTGTTTTTAATCTATCGTATTAAAATTCACATTTTTCATGTACATGTGTATAATACTTGCATGTTCTAGATCAGGGTTGTCAAAATCTGGTCCCAGAGGGCCAGACTCCAGCAAAGTTTGGTGATTGCTCTTAAAACCGCCATACCTGCTAAACCTAGCAGTTGATTGACGAGATGAATCCAGTGCATTTAAGCAGGTCAGTCCCCAAAGCTGGACTCACACCAGGGTTGGACACCATCTGTTCAGCTGCTCAGTCAACAGGTTTAGCGGGTCTGCATGAAGATCCATCACGAGGCTCTGGACTCTGGCCCAGCAGACTTTGACCCCCCCCTGTTCTAGATGATAGAGATGTCATGACCTATTGTTGACATGACTGACAGGAACTGAAATTGGAGTATTTAAACCCTACATGTAATATTTTGGGAAGATGGGTGAAAAAATAGAGGGAAAACGGATAAATGGCCAGCAATGGTTGTGTTCAACGATAGAGATTTTCCACATTCTGGAAATTTTACGAGAACAAGAAGTCTACGTGTGTAGGCTAAAGAGAGAAGATGAGCTTAAAACATGCTGTGCAGACTAAATGCCACATGCTGAATGCTACAAGGAAAGTGGGAGTGACTACCACATCCAAACCTTGTGTCTGTCCTCCTCTAACCTAGTGTCTGTCCTCCTCTAACCTAGTGCCTGTCCTCCTGTGTCCACCTCTTTAACCTTGTCTGTCCATCTGTGTCCTCCTCTTTAACCTTCACTTTAACAGCATGTGTGTGCACAGCACGGTTTCTAATATTTGCCATGTCACTGTGTCATAACACATAAGTACCTATTAAACTGAATAAATGTCTAGAATACTGACACTAGATGCAGTGATTAAAAGTGTTTCCTATGTTTATGATCATGAATCAGCCCTTGTTTTTTCCACGGTAACTGACTGCCTGTGCCCATTGGTTTCAGAGTGGGGCCCTAGCCTATGTGAGTAGCATGTAGCCTCTTCTTTCCCTCTCCCTCAGTCACCCTCCTGACATATCACAGTGGGGGGATTAAATGGCAGTATGCCCTTTTTTCACCCGTTTTTTATTGCTCTGCATGGTTTACGTTTCTCATTGTCTAGTAAATCTCTCATTTGTACTATTTCTTTGCTATCCACCTTAACACTTCATTTTCTAGGGCTTTTGTTAATTTGGGTTTAAAAGTGTAAAGAGGTCACTGATCTGTGTATAAAGATTTGTGTGCGTGTGTGTGTGTAAAGTCGATTGGCATCATCTAATGCCAATGTTCAGTCTGAAAAGAACATTGACAGTGACAGTGTGGACTGGTGTGAGCATCCCCAAGAAAGATTGGTTTCCCATTCCTTACCTATGAATGAAGTCTGGCAGGGTTCTTTGCCTTATTAGGTGTTTTTGAGGAGACAAGTATGCTAATTCAAACAGAGCTGTTTATGAAGGTAACAGACCACAATTTGTTG
The DNA here is from genome assembly GCF_052324685.1 of Brachyhypopomus gauderio. Taxonomy (NCBI): domain Eukaryota; kingdom Metazoa; phylum Chordata; class Actinopteri; order Gymnotiformes; family Hypopomidae; genus Brachyhypopomus; species Brachyhypopomus gauderio. The sequence goes on along the minus strand of NC_135218.1, from coordinate 21,026,393 downwards.
AGCATTTGCTTAGTCTGGCTTGGCAGCGTCCGGTGAACTAACTTTCAAGAAAAAATGTGCCCATTTCATGCACAAAGCTGAAAATGTTCTTACTAAGACAGTTGCGTGGTGTTTCCTTAGCCTTACGTCCCCTTGATTAGCTGCTTTTCATGGCCGTCAACATGTTTCTGGCATAAGTGGTTCCTTGACCACTCTCCTTGGCACAATTGGTTGAGTTCATTCAGATTCGTTTTCTTTTATGGACTTGACGTTTTAGTGCAGTCCAGTTATGGTCAGTGCACTAGGAGGCCGGACTTTAGGAAGGTAATTCCACAAGCTTAATCTCAGCCTGATTTTGACATGTGCTGGGTCATTGGTCTAATGGAACATGTAACTCCATCCCAGACTTCACTCTCCCTGGCTGGTGGTTTGGGGTTGTTTGAATTAATCCTCCTTCATTATCCTGTCCACTGTCTGTAATGCTCCAGTTCTACTGGAAGAGCAAATGTACAGATTGTCTTGGGACACGTCTATGAATGGATATCCTAGATCCGCACAGAGCTCCCTAGACTTGCCTATTGTGGTCCTATTATAATGCTTGTGGCTTATTGTAATGGGTGGGTTCCCACTAACCCTATTTATGGACACAGTCACCAGCTATATCAATCATAGTTACTAATCAGGACTTAGGCCATGTCACAATGTTAAATGTCATTGTGGAACTCTTTACACCAGATAATTCTGTTGTTGTGTGTACGTCTTTGACCCAGCATATTTGTTTTATTCATAAAATACATATTGTTACATTTTTATTGTATTAGGGTTATTGTATCAGCTCAGATGTTCTCATTGCTTCATGCTCCACCCCCACCCACACTGGGTCTGGCTCCAGTGAGTGGGGCGAAGCCTCCAGACTTCAGCCTGTTGTGAAGAGGTCAAATTGATTTACTCAGCTGTGCAGATTTCTTTGAGGGGCCTGTAATGGGCCTGTACCAGGCCTGACTCATCCCGTAATCTCACACAGACGTGTACTAGAGAATGTTGCACTGCTGTGTTTGTTCGGTGACATGAAGGCTCAAACCTGAGCCCACAATATCCGCACAGCAGTTGGTGCGCTCTGATTTAAAGGCACTGGCTTCACCAAATCAGGAGCCATAAAAGGATAGAAAACCCCACCATTCTTGAGCCAGGGGATGACCACACACACACACACACACACACACACACACACACACGGTATTCTTGAACAGCATGTTTCATGCAAACATGCTGTCATGTGGTCAACCACTGGGCTGCCAGTATATAGGTTTGTGGGTGTGGTGGCTCTTCACTGGTTCTCTATGATGCAGCTCTGTGGGCTTATGGATCCTTATACTGATTATACGAGGAAATTCCTCTGAATTCCCCAGTAACATCAGGCTTGTGGCTTCAGTTAGAAATGCGCCTGCCTGTAAAAGACACTGGTCTGCAGCTTTAATTGGGTTTGTAGGACATTTTATTTATATCTGCTCCGGATCAGCTGAGTTTGTTTGATATCAGGAGCCGTTCGATCAGAGTAGTTTCACTAACACTGCGGTACAGCTGTTACACACCATACTAAAGTATGTGTACCTAATGCACACGAGGAGTGAAAATGCTTCTTTTTTAAAGAATTGGCCTCTGGACCAGATACTTTGAGCTGGGCTGTGTGATTCCACCCTGCAGTAGAGTCCAACATCCAGCTAGAGTGTGAACCGCAGCTCTTGTGAGAGCGTGTAGCGGTGGGGCGAGACCTCCACAGGGCGGACGCAGAGGAGAACGAGGCGGCACTGTCAGCGGTCATGTGACCGATCTGTGCTGGCTAGATGAAAGGCGTGCTCTGGGACTTCTGGGATTTTCATGATCTTAACCTCCCAGATGAAAATGAATTGGAATGGTTGCTAGGGGAAGAAAAGGCTCAAATGAAACATTAGGCCCGAGCAGCATGTCCGTGTGCTCTGTGATTGGCTGTGGCACTCATTCCTTCTGTCCTATTTCCTTCTATCCCCTTTTCTTTCTCTTTCTGTCAATCAAAAAAAAAACAATGCTGCTATCTCACTTGTACTAATCTGTGATAAAAAAAAAAGGATAATAAATTTAGGGGATCCATTTTCAACACCAGGTCCAGTAGATTTTGTCCCAGGTCCAGTATGGTTGGGCTGTTCTTTGCATGCGGCTTTATCACTGGTCATGCACAGCAGTGCTACTCCCCTTCTGTTCTGACCCTTCTGAGTGTGTTTGAGTCCGATGGCTAATGGCCACTTAGGAACTACCACCCTCTTTATACCTGTGTTTCTTTGCTTTTGAGAGTGATTGTGCAGTAGCGCTGGGCGATCATAGTAGGCTGATAATCATTTGCCTTGTGATATTAATGTTTTTAGCATGTAGTTCAGAACACTGCCCCATAGTTGCATTTTGCTGCACTTCTCCATAGAATCCAAACATGACGAAGTTAATGTTCTCCCTTAACCTCAAACAGACTATAGTCCAATGTTTCTTTTTGGATAAACAGTAGTCAAAAAATAACGATAATCTTTACTGCTGTGTTCTGAGAATATCGTGATACAGTTTTTAGTCTGTATCGCCCAACTCTAGTGCACATCAGATGCAGAGTTCATCCAAACTTTTTTTTCCATGCTTATCAAAACCATGTGGGTACAGCTATTCAAATGTTTTACAGTGCTGGTTTTTATTGTATTATTGTTGTTTCTTTAAAGAGAATTGCTGTTTTTTACAGGGTGAGCTGGAGAGACAGCTCCTGCAGGCCAACCCCATTCTGGAGTCTTTTGGTAATGCCAAGACAGTGAAGAATGACAACTCCTCACGCTTTGTAAGTAGAACCGTTAGAACTGCATGTGATCCTGGTTTCCACACCCTTTCCCTGTTTCTGTCCAAGATGCTTCTTTAAATAAATCTCTCTTAAAAGAAATTCATCTCGGTGCACCACCACAGTCTTCTTAGTCACAGTGTGGAATGTCATTGGTGAGTTAGTGGTTCTGAATTAACTCTAATTATAGTTTATTAACTGTAAATGGAGCGTTTTTAATATGGTATAGCAATGAAACTGTTCCCACATTCCAACAGTTTGGGCTCTTTATGACATGCTGTTTTTAGTGTAGAAGCTCTGGAAACTACGGCCTGGTAAATGCTAGCTAAAGCTAAAGCTCTCGGACCTCTCCCTGTGCGTGCACACACGTGCACGCGCACACACACATTCTTTCAGTCATGCATATAGATACTTTCCTTCTCACTTTCTACAAGTGGGTGTATTTGTATGTATTTCACTTGACATGTATCTCAGTCTGTGAAACGTGATCCAGTGTGTGACGCCTGACTCTGCTCCTCTTCCTCATACAGGGCAAATTTATCCGCATCAACTTTGATGTAACTGGATACATAGTGGGGGCCAATATTGAGACCTGTATCCTGCTGTGATTTTGAGTCTTTCATTACCTTTATTTTGGTACATAACGATTTTAATTATGATGGTGGTTCCCTGAAGCAAAAATGTCAGCTTCACTTTCCTTAAGTGATTTCGTCCAGATCTTCTTGAGAAGTCCAGAGCTATCCGACAGGCCAAGGAGGAGAGGACGTTCCACATCTTCTACCAGCTGCTGGCTGGGGCAGGAGAGCACCTACGATGTGAGTCTCCCCCTGGTTCTCTCATCAGCCCACTCTGGTACAGTAGGAGCTGTGTGGAACCCTTGGAAAATGTTCTCATCTAATAGAACCTCAGCTGACAGGCTCACATGTTCCTCATTTCAAGGAACTTTGAGGACATTTAATACTGTCCACTTCATTTAATATGGTCAGTTGTATTTTAGAATTTGTTGCTTAATCTTGGAATTCTGGGAGATGGGCTCTCTCTCTCTTTCTCTCTCTCTCTCTCTCTCTCTCTCTCTCTCTCTCTCTCTCTCTTTCTTTTTTTTTAATGGTATCTCGTGCCATTAACAAACAACAAATCGTGTGTGTGTGTGTGTGTGGGGGGGGGGGGGTGTCTGGAAGAGTGAGAGTGTTTGAGATGATTAATGCTTTTGTGCTTGTTGGCAGCTGATCTCCTCCTGGAGGGCTTTAATAGCTACCGCTTCCTGTCCAACGGCAACATTCCTATTCCTGGCCAACAGGACAAGGACAACTTCCAAGAGACCATGGAAGCTATGCATATCATGAGCTTCTCCCATGATGAGATTTTATGTAAGTGTGAGAGTGTGTGTTATTCAGTCATTGCATCATGATCGAGTAATTAAAGAATGACCAATTGTGGTTGTGTTGTGTGTTTTGCGTTTACAGCCATGCTGAAGGTGGTGTCAGCTGTGATGCAGTTTGGCAACATTGTGTTCAAGAAGGAGAGGAACACGGACCAGGCCTCAATGCCTGAGAACACTGGTACAAAAACACCTCCAGCATTGGTCCACACACACACACACACACACCACACACACACACACACACACACACACACACACACACACACACACACATTGGGCTTCCTGTAGACGCACCCTAAAACGTTTCACACGAAAGAACCCTGGAAAATCAGGCCAGTTGCCTTTTCATTTGCCATTAAACTTTGTTTCATCATCCTGGTGTTTAAAGTCTGATTTATGTCATACTGGTTGAAGTGGACTGGTTTTATGGTGTAACCTAGTGCTCCTTCAGGAGGTGCATGTGCCTGCTGTGTGTCTGAGAGCCAGGTTGTGGTTTTAGCAGTCGGTAAATCATAGAAATGGCTGTGAGACCGATTAGCAAAACAGGCAGCGTGGAAATACTCAACAGTTTGAGACTATCAAAAAAAAGTGTCTGACAGCTTTGCCCACAGGTACTGGCGCGATAGGTGTCTAATATCCAGGCGCCAGGAAAATGGGGACCCTGCTTAAAGGTCCTGCATCTGTTTGAAAAAATGCAGTGGTTTGGCCAGCAGTTAAATGAGTCCTCACTCCCATTCCAGCTCCTCCTGCTCCTCACATTTAGAGAGGAACCCCTGAAAGAAAATGGCGGGAAATACATTTTTAGGAAGAAATACAAATGATTGTGGAGTTTTGCATTCTTAACTCTGAAGGGATGAGGATCCTAAATGTGTTTAGTTTGTTTAGTGCACTTTGTTAAGTTTAGTATTGTCTCTCCCAGCTGCACAGAAGCTCTGTCATCTGTTGGGGATGAGTGTGATGGAGTTCACCCGGGCCATCCTCACCCCCCGCATCAAAGTGGGCCGCGACTACGTGCAGAAAGCACAAACAAAAGAACAGGTAACAGAAACTAGTGCTCTCCATCTCTCTCGTCTTCCTCTGGCCCTTCATCCCCACCACTGCCATAATATTTTCCAGCGTTCACCTGTCATCACTCAGAATGTGTTTGCCTGTTGGCTTTGGCGTAATGCAGCGTTGGGGAACTGTGCTGAGGTTTCCTTTCCAACTCGGTACTTGGTTAAAACAATAGCGCAGTAGAGACCTGCCTCTCTCCCCTCATTAAGGGCTCCACAATAATCTGTCAACCTGAACTTGCTTTGAAAAGTGGCCCTGCATACATTACACACGTAATACATTCATTTAACATTATTACATGATGCTTGTGATGACATGGCACAAGAAGGTGCACACACAGGACCCAGGCTAGTCCTGTTTGTGAGTGTGGTTCAGTCGTGTGCCGTGCTGCCCCATACGCTGTGTGTTGCTCTGCAGGCGGACTTTGCGGTGGAGGCGTTGGCCAAAGCCACCTACGAGCGCCTCTTCCGCTGGCTGGTGCACCGCATCAACAAGGCTCTGGACCGCACCAAGCGTCAGGGGGCCTCCTTCATCGGCATCCTGGATATCGCTGGCTTCGAGATCTTCCAGGTGCTCCCTTTTCTGGATTCAGTCTTCACCAGATCACAGCACTGAATCATAAAGACTGGAAAAACTTTCATATGATGATAAATATTCTATATCCTTGTTTATATTTTTCTCTCTAGTTGAACTCGTTTGAGCAGCTGTGCATCAACTACACCAACGAGAAGCTCCAGCAGCTCTTCAACCACACCATGTTCATTCTGGAGCAGGAGGAGTACCAGCGCGAGGGCATCGAGTGGAGCTTCATCGACTTCGGCCTCGACCTGCAACCCTGCATTGACCTCATCGAGAGGCCTGTGAGTACGGCCCCTCCCCCTCAGGCCTCATTGGATGGGCTTGGGTGGGACATGCGAGATGCCTTCCATTGATTGGAGGACATTTTGTTCTTAGAAATGAACCACTCATGCAGCAAATCAAAGCTTTATTAACAGTTTTGTAATTTTTCACCATGAAAGTTCACCATGAAAGCAGAAAGCATGATGATGTTCTAGTGCTAAAGGAGGTCGTGCTTCATCAGAAGAGTAGAAACGTGCTGCTCTTGCTCCTCTTCTCCTCATTAAGGACTCGTTTGTTTTCCCAGGCAAACCCTCCGGGTGTTTTGGCCCTGCTGGATGAGGAGTGCTGGTTTCCCAAAGCCACTGATAAGACGTTTGTGGATAAGCTGGTGCAGGAACAGGGCACGCACGCCAAATTCCAGAAACCACGTCAGCTGAAGGACAAAGCCGACTTCTGCATCATCCACTATGCAGGCCGGGTGTGTGGGGCCCTCCTGGTGCTCAAACACTCCTACACTGGCTTCTAAATGGCTGATGGACCGGCCAGCAAAAACCATTATTGAGCCCAGGAGGACGCTGATTTCTGGCCTGACTATCCAAGCTTGATTCTAAAGCTGTGTTTAACACTGTGTCCAAACAGCCTGGATCTGCTCACAATTTGTCTTTTATTTGAAACCCAAAAAAATGCTGGAGAGGGGGTTCAAATAAATTGTTAAGGGACCATCATTAACTACTTTGGAGCATCGAATCATATTTCAGATCAGGCGTGTCGGGCGAACCCAAGCCGTTCATTTCTTGAGCCCATCGGAATGCCCAGAGTGTTTTCCTATGTGCAGTCCCTCCCACAGGGATACAGTCCCAATCCCATATGATAGAAAAAAAGCCAGTGAGTGCAGCAGTGCACCCTGGGTAGGCATGCTTTTCTCCTACCATTAAAACCCCAGTTTGTGTTGGGGTACAAGCCTCGGCAGCACAGTTAAACGAGTCCAGCTCGGAGCCGCCAGCCCTGACGAAGGGCCCTCCACCTCCCAGGGCTGGAGCGCTGCCGTGTGTGTTTAACCCCTTGGAAGTGAGTTTGGCTTGCAGTGGCATCTCTGTAGCTGCTGCCTTGGCGCGTTTCTCTCCATGGAGCACATCTGCTTCAGATCAGCGGCCCTTTCGCAATGGAAATGTGAGACCGCTTAACAAGGGGGCTCTGCCCTGCATGCTCACGCCCCCCCGGGGCCAAAGGTCACAACATTAGTCTGTGCTCGGGACACGGGGACACCTGGAGGGAATTATTGGGGCAGCTTTTGACTGAAGGGTTGGGCTGTGAGCGGTTCATGCCACCAGCAATGCATTCACAATGTGTTATGCTAATTAGACATCGTTATAAATCAGCTCTAAAGGCACGGAGGGCTTGTTAATTGGCCGATGAGTTGAAGTAGGTGTACACGAGCAGGGGAAACCCTTAAGAAATGCCTTGGAGGATATCTACAGGACCAGGACTATGAAACACTTTGAACTAAATTACTGCTGTAGCTGTGGAGCAATAGTTTTTAAAAATCTCACTTGCAGAATTCATGTATCCTAAATGTTATAACTTGAGGGTTAGGGTCAGGGTTAGGGTTAGGGTTAGGGTCAGGGTTAGGGTTAGGCATTTGGTGTTGGTTTCCTGGTTTTGCCCAAAGTCATTTCCTCATATACATTAGAATCAGCCCAACATCAAATATGTTGATGTGTAACCTGCTGTAATTCCCTTCTGCTCCTCCTCCTCTTCCTCAGGTTGACTATAAAGCAGACGAGTGGCTGATGAAGAACATGGACCCTCTGAACGACAACGTGGCCACACTGCTCCATCAGTCCACGGATAAGTTTGTGGCTGAGCTCTGGAAGGATGGTAAGCCTCTCTCTCTCTCTCTCTCTCTCTCTCTCTCTCTCTCTCTCTCTCTCTCTCTCTCTCTCTCTCTCTCTCTCTCTCTCTCTCTCTCTCTCTCTCTCTCTCTCTCTCTCTCTCTCTCTCTCTCTCTCTCTCTCTCTCTCTCATTCTTCCACTCTCTTTGCTAACAACTTTATGATCCCACACGAGCTAAGAAAGAGACTGTTGTTTTCAGCTTTCGTTTTATGTCTGTAGAGTAAAACGCCACTGACTGGTGTGGAATGTTTTTGTCTCCATAATAAAACACACACACTGAACCCATTTTAATGTCCCTGTTCTATAACACACATTCATTTGGGGAAACAACCATCTGAGGGTCAACAGCATCTACTGTCTGTAGCTCAATTAAGACATTTGATTGATGTGTGTATGTGTGTGTGTATGTGTATATATATATATATATATACACACACACACACATATATATATATAGACAGTTGAGACAAAGTTAAATTTAGAGAATAGTTAAGACATCGAGACTGAAAATGAAATAACACAAATGTAGACACGAGAGTGAATGACGCAGGTTCTTTAAAATCCAAGAAGATGCATCTTCAGTTCTTCTCAAGTACCAACGTTTGATGTGCTTTTGACTTTCCACCAGTGTTTGACTAACTAACACAGTGTGGTCCTGTGTGTGTGCTTGCTGTGTTCTCTCCTCCTGCCGCTCTGGTAGAGATTCAGAATATTCAGAGAGCGTCTTTCTATGACGTCTCTAGCCTCCATGACTCTCCAGGTGAAGGTACTCGGTGCTGTGGCTCCTGTAATGCGGCGCATGATGTTCGCCCCCCACGCCTCCCTCCGCCTGGGCCCTGCTCCTTCAGGCTGTTAACTGAAGAGTTAGCCAGATTACGAGGCTGTACGCCCCACTCTGCTGGCATCCCTGGGTTCCTGGACGGATGCTGAAATAAGCATGCACGATGGAGCGCATGACCGTAGGGTTTCTGACGGAAATGGCCAAAAGTCATCGCAGCGCCGGTGATATCTGGCTAACTTGGGTAGTCAGCTCTGAGGAAGAGGGCCCCGCATGTGCTGTATCGTTTAGAAGTGCTCCCCCTGCAGGCTGACGGCAGCGTTGCACAGCGCCGCGCCGACCGCTCTGTACAGATGGTGACTTGAAACCATGCAGCTTCGGGAGATGCGTTTTCAGCACACGTCAGGCAGTAGCGTAGCTAAGCCTTCTGAAGTCCTTCCCAAACCCAGGCCTCTGCCAGAGCTCCATGATTTCTGTGTTCCTGGCTGAGAACGTTGACTCTCCAGGTCACAGGTTGTGTATATTTTAAGCAACAGGCGGCGTTTTGAAGGTCGGCCTAAGGGGAGCAGAAATTCTGTCTCATATCATCTCTGGCAGCGAGAGCTGAACAGTGCTGCTTCTGTTCCGGGTGAATTCAGACACATCGCTCAACCGCAAGCTAGTCAACACCAACCAATCAGCAGCTGCTCTACAAGGTCATGGGGTCACGTCAAGAGTATACAGGCCTCATTATTGCAGTGAAGAGAGAGCAGGCCCTGGGCCTAACGGTCCAGGATTTGAAATGCAGCAGAAAAATGTTAATGGCGTAAGAAGAGGAAAGGAGACTCATAATTACTATGTATTCTTCCTTCCGACCTATGGATTCACAGGTCGAGGATTATGTGCATATAGACTAGGTTTAGCCTCATCAGAGATAGTGAAGCTGAGACCGATAATTCCTCATTACCTTACTGTTCAGACAGCACTGAGACTTCTGTCTGTGACTGTACTGCTATACTGGCATGGAAAGTCCCCATTGCATACGTGCTAGATGCTTTAGCTGCCTAGTTTGGCTCCAGCCATTTTCATGGTTCCAAATATTTTGGGTGGATTTCATCATTCATCATGAAATTACATGTTGGGAGGGGCGTGTGGAGGTACTGTTGGAGTGAGACATGTAGTGAGAACATCAAACATGTTCCCCGAGCTGAATCCTCGGTCCATGCGAACGTTTAGAGGTCCTCTAGCAGTCTGCGCTTGCGTAGATGTAGCAGTCTCTCTCCACCCTGCCTGTGCTCCTCACCAGTGGCTCAGAGACCCTGCTCTCCATCATCTGGGCTTGTGGCATCAAGTCAAACCCACCCAGCCACAGGGCTCGGCTTGGTTCTGTTTCCATCCAGCACCATTTCGGCTGAAAGTCAGCTCATTAAAGAGACACTAATTACTATTGAATTATTACCTTTTAAAGTAATTGTAGTGTGGAAGTTTCTTCTATTGGGGATGGAACTGACCCATTTCGATTCGGTGTTAACTGAGCTGAGCTCTACTTCGCTGCAAAGCTTGGTATGTTTGTTGGTGTGTATGTGTGGGTGTGGGGGGGTGAGTCCCGGCTGCAGGGGGAGTGATGTGTTTGGAGTGCTGGGATTGGCCCGTCATGTTGCTGTGCAGTCCAAACTCTGCTCATAGACCAAACCTCCCCACCCCTTCCACCCACGTCCATCCGCACCCAACCTCGGCGTGCTGGGCCTTTAACCGCTGTAGCCCTGTTAAGACTTCTGGACTTGTGCTCCGTGTTCATTCAGTTCACCTGTGCCTCTCTCCTCCTCTCCCTCGCTGTGCATCCGTCTTCCAGTGGACCGCATCGTGGGTTTGGACCAGGTGGCTGGTATGAACGAGACCGCGTTCGGAGCCACGTATAAAACCAAGAAGGGCATGTTCCGCACGGTGGGCCAGCTGTATAAGGAGTCCCTGACCAAGCTGATGGCCACACTCCGAAACACCAACCCCAACTTTGTCCGCTGCATCATACCCAACCACGAGAAAAGGGTGAGAGTCCTGATCCGTGCAGATGATTTACTGAGCCACGTGCAGCTCTCCATAAGTGGAAAACACCGGAACATAACGTCTCCTTTATTGCTCTCCTCTCCACTCTTCTGTTTCCTTCTAACTGCAGGCTGGGAAACTGGAGCCCCATCTGGTTCTGGACCAGTTGAGGTGTAACGGAGTTCTGGAAGGAATCAGGATCTGCAGACAGGGCTTCCCCAACCGCATCGTCTTCCAGGAGTTCAGACAGAGGTTCAAAGTCCAGATCTCCATGTTGAAATGGATTTTGCTCTAGTGCCACCTGTAGTAGCTGAGGACAGCACACGCCAGTCTTTGACCTTTGAGTATTGAGTGAGTCTGTCTGCCCGTGTTCCCACCAGGTACGAGATCCTCACCCCCAACGCCATCCCCAAGGGCTTCATGGATGGCAAGCAGGCCTGTGAGAGGATGGTGAGTTTCAAACAAAAAATAAACAAGACTATGAAATCATTCCACCATCACCACTGGAGTCTGCCTGTTCATCTGTAGTTTAACTGTAGTATTGAAAGTATGTTGTAGTATGTTGAAAGTATGTCCAGTTGGCTGTGCATGAAATGAAGACCTTACAGAAATGGTGGGTTACAAATGACTGCTAACGGTCACTAGACCCCACACGATGGTGTCATCCAACCACATTTCACTGCTTTCGTTTTCATTGCGTTTCCGTTTCCACAGATCCAGGCACTGGAGCTGGACCCAAACCTGTACCGGATCGGTCAGAGTAAGATCTTCTTCCGCACGGGAGTTCTGGCCCACCTGGAGGAGGAGCGAGACCTGAAGATCACCGACATCATCATCTACTTCCAGGCTGTGTGTCGAGGATACCTGGCACGCAAGTAAGTACTCCGCAAGTACACACATACACACACACACACACACACTCATGCGCACACACTATCACTTCAGTCATTAGAAGGAAGTCATGTGAAATGTCATTACAGTACATTAGCAAAGGACAAAAAACATGTGCATGCATTTCATGATTTGTGTGTGTGTGTGTGTGTGTGTGTGTGTGTGTGTGTGCGCGTGTGTGCGCGTGTGTGCGCATGTGTGTAGGGCTTTTGCTAAGAAGCAGCAGCAGTTAAGTGCTCTGAAGGTTCTCCAGAGGAACTGTGCTGCTTACCTGAAACTGCGACACTGGCAGTGGTGGAGGCTCTTCACCAAGGTGAGATGGCGAGCTCTGACCAGCAGGGGGCGCTGGGATCCCTCCCTCCATCAATGTTGTGTCGTCCCTCACCACGTCTTCCTCGCTCCCTCCCTCAGGTGAAGCCTCTACTGCAGGTGACCAGACAGGAGGAGGAGATGCAGGCTAAAGATGAGGAGCTGGAGAAGGTGAAGGAGAAACAGGTGAAGGTGGAGAACGAACTAGTGGAGATGGAGAGAAAACATCAACAGGTTAGCATGCCAACACACACACACACACACACACGCCTGAACACTGCAAGACAAGCTTGCATACATACAGACATCAAAATACCAAGCCGTTGGTCTCAGAGCTGTGCGCTCTATTGTGTCTTAATGTTCACTGTAATATGACCAGTTGTCAGCTGTGAACCAGGATCTGTGATCTGGATTATTTTGTTGTTATGAAAAACATCAAGCATCATCTTGGAGCCTCTTTGTTTTTGTGGGCGTCAGCTCCTGGAGGAGAAGAACATCTTAGCGGAGCAGCTGCAGGCGGAGACGGAGCTGTTTGCGGAGGCGGAGGAGATGAGGGCTCGCCTGGTGGCCAAGAAACAGGAGCTGGAGGAGATCCTGCACGACCTGGAGTCCCGCGTGGAGGAGGAGGAGGAGCGCAACCAGAGCCTGCAGAACGAGAAGAAGAAGATGCAGTCCCACATACAGGTGCAGCAGTGTCCTCACATCGCTGCTGTGATGTGTACGTGCACCACAGTGCCTCCTACAGGCGGTTGGAGGTACTGTAGAGGAACCTCATGTGGAGGTTCTACCGCAACAACATGAGGGACTAAGCATGTATTTAAAGATCTGACATAAACATTAAGCTACATTTGTACATATGGGAAAATGTGTAAACCCAAGCGAAACACAAGCATTGTGCACTCTTTCTTTAATGAGAAACATCTGGGGGAACATCTGGGTGAAGTCTTGCAAAAGTACAGACATTTTAATTAGCTGCAAAGACGTTCTGTAAACTGGATTTTCCCAGAACAATCACACTTACTCAGATATTTCTAAGGTGCAAATCTTTGGGTTTTTATTAAAGAGAAACAAAAGAAAGGCAAACCCCTGCGGATGAATGTAAGACCTGCACAGACATGGTGTCCGCCCTCATGATGGTGGGAGAGCCCAGTGCTTCTTCAGTGCTGCACCACCTCTCCGTAAACGCCAACGCTGGCTGACTGGCACATCGTGCCTAAATAACCGGGTCTCTGATCCAGTAGCCTCCTTCCAGACCTTCTTTTCGTTTAGGGCTACAGAGCTGCGGTGGGTCGGCCAATTATAAAGATGTTAAAGACGTAGAGGCCTCGCTGTGGAGATTAGTTTGTTGTAGGTAAAGTGAAGTAGATGATTTTTGTAGATAAAAAGCAAACCGTGTGATGGTCATTCACGACTATATTATAATGATATAATAAATAATGCAAAAACAAAGTACTTAAACATGCCTCATATAGCGTGTGTGTGTGTGTGTGTGTGTGTGTGTGTGTGTGTGTGTGTGTGTGTGTGTGTGTGTGTGTGTGTGTGTGTGTGTGTGTGTGTGTGTGTGTGTGTGTGTGTGTAGGACCTAGAGGAGCAGTTGGATGAAGAAGAAGCTGCTAGACAGAAGTTGCAGCTGGAGAAGGTGACTGCAGAGGCCAAGATCAAGAAAATGGAGGAAGACCTTTTACTTCTCGAGGACCAGAACTCTAAATTCCTCAAGGTAAAGTTGACGGACAGGGCCCAGACTCCTCCCACCCTGCAGACAGGGCCCAGACTCCTCCCACCCTGCAGACAGGGCCCAGACTCCTCCCACCCTGCGGACAGGGCCCAGACTCCTCCCACCCTGCGGACAGGGCACAGACTCCTCCCACCCCACAGTTGAACACAATACCTCATTGCCATAATGGATATAGTGATGTTCTCATTTAATTTTTCTCCACGCCTCTCTGTGCAGGAGAAGAAACTGTTGGAGGAGAGGGTTGGGGAGATGACCTCTATGCTGGCTGAGGAAGAGGAGAAGGCCAAGAACCTCAGCAAAGTGAAAAACAAGCAGGAGGTGATGATGGTGGACCTTGAAGGTAATATATATATAAGTGTACTGCTGCTCCTTGTCTCACAGTTTTGACACTTATCCCTACTGGCTCTTTGAACATCGTGGTGTCATGCCATAAATCGTTTTGATTCATATTCAGTATTATATTGTTTGTATTCATAATGTGCCCCATATCTATATCACATATAACTGACACACATTGGAGTGGAGCAGTAAATGCTGTAACAGTGCGTTTGCCCCTCAGAGCGTCTGAAGAAGGAGGAGAAGACGCGTCAGGAACTGGAGAAGGCCAAACGCAAGCTGGACGGAGAGACCACAGACCTGCAGGAGCAGATTGCAGAGCTCCAGGCTCAGATTGATGAGCTCAAAGCTCAGCTGACCAAGAAAGAGGAGGAGCTCCAGGCGGTCCTGGCCAGGTGAGCCACGCCCCCCAGTCAGCACTGCTGCCCCAAAAAAGCAAACACTAGAGCTCAAAGCAATTTAGCCATACCAGTCAAGACCATAGAGTTCAGTAGATTCTAAATAATTTGGCTGCAGTAAATATAAAGATTAATTAAGAATCATTCCACTGAAAATTATGGATTTGAATAAATGTGGTCATTGGATGTGAACTGCTTGGAAGATCCATACGGCCAGACTGAGCACCAGAACTCCCTAAGTCCTGCAGGCTTGTTGGCATGTGTATAAATGGATATTTGCAAGGGTTGTTTGGTTGTTTTGTGGCCTGAGGGTTTGTTTGTGTAGCTCTGTGCATGTAGAACAATTCAGCATGTGTGTGAGTTACCGGATTAGCAAGCTCTCAGCATCAGTTTACCTTACTTTAGATTCCCTCTGGCTAACTCGATAGCAGCTGACCAAACTTCGACATACGGACCCCTAGTGGTTGAAGTAGAAATGTCAGGGTTATTGACAGAATCATGGCATTGACGGTAAATTGAAAAGGAAAATAAAGACGTATTGCCCTATTGTACTACATTAAAATATGGTGTATTAAGACGTGGCGCATTACGACGTAGCGCATTAAGACGTGGTGAAGTTTCAAAACGATCTTTGGTACCAACAACTGCTTTTAATGTTCCTGGCCAATCTACTTTATTCCCTTACGTGTTTGTTGTTTATTTTGCTCACTGAAGTACACAGCTATTGGAAACGTGTGCAGCCATGTTCCTGAAGGAGTGTGTCCGTGTGTGTGTCCGTGTGTGTGTCCGTGTGTGTGTGACAGAGGGGATGAGGAGGTGGCCCAGAAGAACAACGCTCTGAAGCAGGTGCGTGAGATGCAGGCCCAGCTGGCCGAGCTGCAGGAGGACCTGGAGTCGGAGAAAGCGGCTCGCAGCAAAGCGGAGAAGCTGAAGCGTGACCTGAGTGAGGAGCTAGAGGCCCTGAAGACGGAGCTGGAGGACACGCTGGACACCACCGCCGCCCAGCAGGAGCTCAGGTGAGAGCGTGGCTGTGAGGCCCCCACCCAGAGGAGATGTGTTCCCCCTTTTAGCTGAGACTACATGATCATGCTGGAGTTTAGTGTTGGAGCAGCACTAAGATCACTGACCCGTGAGCTAGTTTGGCTGAGGTTTAGTGCTGAGGTTTGGTGCTGAGGCCTGTGTGTGTGTGTGTGTGTGTGTGTGTGTGTGTGTGTGTGTGTGTGTGTGTGTGTGTGTGTGTGTGTGTGTGTGTGTGTGTGTGTGTGTGTGTGTGTGTGTGTGTAGGACTAAGAGGGAGCAGGAGGTGGCAGAGCTGAAGAAGGCGATGGATGAGGAGACCCGTAACCACGAGTCTCAGATCCAGGACATGAGACAGAGGCACGGCACCGCACTCGAGGAACTGTCTGAACAGCTGGAGCAGGCCAAGAGGGTTAGACACACACACACACAAATGGACTCATGGAACTGCACTCCCAGGAGCTCTCTGAGCAGCTGGACCAGGCCAAGAGGGTTAGACACACACACACAAATGGACTCATGGAACTGCACTCCCAGGAGCTCTCTGAGCAGCTGGACCAGGCCAAGAGGGTTAGACACACACACACAAATGGACTCATGGAACTGCACTCCCAGGAGCTCTCTGAGCAGCTGGACCAGGCCCCACTCCAAGAGCTCTGAGTCTGTAGTTCCAGTCCTGAGTCATTTTTGCACTTCACGCTTTCAATAGTTCATGGACTTGCATGCTGAGTCTCACAGAGTGAGAGGGAGACTCCACGGACCTGTGGGGGTTCTAGATCGCCCCTCAGCCTGTGGGGGTTCTAGATCGCCCCTCAGCCTGTGGGGGTTCTAGATCGCCCCCGTTTCACTGACCCACCGTGTGCTGCCGCAGTTCAAGCTGAACCTGGAGAAGAGCAAGCAGACCCTGGAGGGCGACAACAAGGAGCTGGGCGTGGAGGTGAAGGCCCTGCAGCAGGCCAAGCTCGACTCCGAGCACAAGCGCAAGAAGCTGGAGGCCCAGCTGCAGGAGGTGCTCGCACGCGTCGCCGAGGGCGACAGGACCAAGGGGGAGCTGGCCGACCGCACCCACAAACTGCAGGTGCTCCGTCCCCACGGTGACACACGCGTACACCAGCACAGTGGCACCGACGTGTCTTACTGGCTCCAGTGCTGCAGCTAAATGCTAACGTTGAATATAGCAACACGTATATAGCAAGAAGGGGCCATGTTGTCTTAGCAAACGCAGCAGGTGTGTTGAAGGGCTGTAGAATTCAACAGGCCAATAAAGATGTGGCCAGCACCTCTGTAGAGGGTCACAGGTGTTGGGTCAGGAATATGGCCGCCTGCTGTTTGCCGTTTGTAGTAGGAATCTTGGACGGCGTAACGTGTTTTTGCCTCACGGTTTTGAGACAGAGAGTGGAAAGAAAAACATGCCTGTAAAGGTTCAGATTCAGACTGGATGAATGTCACAGTTCTGAGCCAGACGATATTCAGGGGGGGAAGATAAATTTGGCTGTAAAGATTCAGATTCACACTGGAGGATTTGGCCCGCAAAGTCTGGGACCTTCCTAAGTAGGACATCACTTCTCTCAGTAATGCAGACTGGAGAATTTAACCCAGTGTAGCATGAACAACCAGAACAGCCATTTAGCCCAATTTACATGAATGTGACGCGTTCATGTATTTACTTTATTTCTGCATGTCCTCTCTGTGTGTGTGTGTGTGTGTGTGTGTGTCTGTGTCTGTGTGTGTGTGTGTGTGTGTGTGTGTGTGTGTGTGTGTGTGTGTGTGTGTGTGTGTGTGTGTGTGTGTGTGTGTGTGTGTGTGATTGTGTGTGTGTGTGATTGTGTGTGTGTGATTGTGTGTGTGTGTGTGTGTGTGTGTTCGTGTGTGTGTGTGTTCGTGTGTGTGTTCGTGTGTGTGTGTGTGTTCGTGTGTGTTCGTGTGTGTTCGTGTGTGTTCGTGTGTGTTCGTGTGTGTGTGTGTTCGTGTGTGTGTTCGTGTGTGTGTTCGTGTGTGTGTTCGTGTGTGTGTGTGTGCGTGTGTGTGTGTGTGTGTGTGTGCGCTCCAGTTGGAGCTGGAGAACGTGTCTTCACTGCTGGAGGATGCTGAGAAGAAGGGGATCAAGCTGGCCAAAGACTCTTCCAGCCTGGAGAGCCAGTTACAGGACACACAGGTGCGTCCCGCACACACCTCGACGCAAGACGCCAGAGTGAAAAGTGTAACTGAGCTGTGAACAACATTTAAAAAGCCGACTGCATCATATAGTTTTACATAAATTAAGAGGCACTTTGAATGGATTTTAAACACAGGTTTAAGGTTCAGTTCTGTTTTGATGGTGCATGTGGATGTATGATGTTGATCATGATGATCTTGGTGGAGGGGGTCTCCTCACCCTCTTCAGCAGTCACGTCATGACAGCTCATCCTGAGATGTATGTGGTTGGGTGCTACATCTACGCCAAGCCACGTATATAGTGGCAGAGGCTTTGACTGTGTGTGTGTGTGTGTGTGTGTGTGTGTGTGTGTGTGTGTGAGAGAGCAGGAGCTGCTCCAAGAGGAGACCCGTCAGAAGCTGAACTTGAGCAGTCGTATTCGTCAGCTGGAGGAAGAGAAGAGCAACCTGCAGGAGCAGCAGGAGGAGGAAGAGGAGGCTCGCAGGAACCTGGAGAAACAGCTAGCAACTCTACAGGCACAGGTACACACACACACACACACACACACACACACACACACACGGTCTCATCCACACACACACACACGGCTCTGAGCCTCCCCGTGTGCCCACAGCTGTGCGAGACGAAGAAGAAGCTGGAGGATGATGTGGGTGTGGTGGAGGGCCTGGAGGAGACCAAGCGGAAGCTACAGAAGGACGTGGAGGCGGCCACCCAGCGCCTGGAGGAGAAGACCATGGCTTACGACAAGCTGGAGAAGACCAAAACCCGCCTGCAGCAGGAGCTCGACGACCTCATGGTGGACCTGGACCACCAGAGACAAATCGTCTCCAACCTGGAGAAGAAGCAGAAGAAGTTTGACCAGGTTAACATGATCTTTGGTGACGGCCTTGGAAAAAGACCAGAAGTTATATGAAATTAGATAGTGATGCTGATTGCCAACTGTTGTATTTCATTACAGGCAGCATGTTAGCAGAACAAAATATCTGTGCAATGTTGTGATAAGATCGATGGCTAAAACCAGATGTTTGGTGTGTGTGTAACAGATGCTGGCGGAGGAGAAGAGTGTGTCCACGCGCTATGCGGAGGAGCGAGACCGCGCTGAGGCGGAGGCCCGTGAGAAGGAGACGAAGGCTCTGTCGATGGCCCGAGCCCTGGACGAGGCTCTGGAAGCCAAAGAGGAGTTTGAGCGTCTCAACAAACAGCTGCGAGCCGAGATGGAGGACCTGATGAGCTCCAAGGATGACGTGGGCAAGAACGTGAGTGGAAAAATAACAATATGTTGTGACACCTTCATTTGTAGCTTTGACGCTAAATAAACATCTCTGATGAGATGTTAGTAAATTGATCTTGTAGCTCTCTGCCCTTCTGATGTGATTTAAATGTTGACGGGTGTAACTGGTTCCGTTTGGGCAGGTGCACGAGCTGGAGAAGTCCAAGCGGACGCTGGAACAGCAGGTGGAGGAGATGAAGACCCAGCTGGAGGAGCTGGAGGACGAGCTGCAGGCCACGGAGGACGCCAAGCTGCGTCTGGAGGTGAACATGCAGGCAATGAAGGCCCAGTTCGAGCGCGACCTGCAGGCCAGAGACGAGCAGAACGACGAGAAGAAGAGACTCCTGGTGAAGCAGGTGAGCTCACGTCCGTGTCCCCTCCTCCAGCCGTCCACCTCTTACACACACGGCATCACAACGCACTTTGTTGGAGCTGCTGTGTGCGTCCGTGTCCGTCCAACTTTCGGAAGTTGGTGTTTCTCGAGACCTTCACAGACCTTTTACTGCAGCTCTGGGAAGAAGGTTCTGCAAAGCCAGCTCGGGAGAGTGAAGAAACGAAGCATGTTTTGAATGCAGACCGTGAATTATGATTTACTAAGGAATGGTTTATTTCAGCTCCAGCTGACTTACAGACCTGTGATCTTTACTGACCTTTGACCCGTGCTGCGTCAGGTGCGTGAGATGGAGGCGGAGCTGGAGGACGAGAGAAAGCAGCGTGCTCTGGCTGTGGCTGCTAAGAAGAAGCTGGAGATGGACCTGAAGGATGTGGAGGCCCAGATCGAGGCGGCTAACAAAGCCCGCGACGAAGCCATCAAACAGCTGCGCAAGCTTCAGGTGCTCCACCCACCCCTCCCACACTGCTCCGCCCAGCCACACCCACACTGCTCCACCCGGCCGCACCCACACTGCTCTGCTCAGCTCAACCACACTCAACGCCCCCCTCATGCCCAAGGTATTGAACAATATTTTAATCCAAAGATTTAAGCTGTTACCTAATTTGCGTGTCCGCGTGTGTGCGTGTCCGCGTGTGTGCGTGTCCGCGTGTGTGCGTGTCCGCGTGTGTGCGTGTCCGCGTGTGTGCGTGTCCGCGTGTGTGCGTGTCCGCGTGTCCGCGTGTGTGCGTGTCCGCGTGTGTGCGTGTCTGCGTGTACGCGTGTGGTGAGCAGGCTCAGATGAAGGACTACCAGAGGGAACTGGAGGAGGCTCGCGCCTCTCGTGATGAAATCTTCACTCAGTCCAAAGAAAACGAGAAGAAGCTCAAGAGCCTTGAGGCAGAAATCCTGCAGCTACAAGAGGTGGACACACACTCTCACACACACACTCTCACACACACACTCTCACACACACACACACACACACACTCCCACACACACACACTCCCACACACACACACTCCCACACACACACACTCCCACACACACACACTCCCACACACTCACACACACACTCACACACACACACACACACACACTCTCACACACACTCAGTGATGTCACACTCTAATCTGACCACTTTTTTCAGTAACGATTAAGTTACTATTTCCAATCCAGTAATCAGATTAAAATTACTAATCCATGTAACTGTGCGTTACTGTTTACTTTCCTCTTGTGTCTCGGGGAGGGAAATCTGGCCTATGCTGGATTATACAGTAGCGCTCGACTTTGTACACTGTGAGAGCGGCGGAAGAGTTTATACGCGTCACATTCTTTGCAGTGTTCTCCGTAACAATATGTAGTAGTATAAAACACCCCTCAAACACAGGGAAAAGAATATTTACCTTCTTTTAATGTTGCATTGGGTTTCAGGTATGAAAATTGCTGGAATTATGGCTACTTGAAAATGCTTGATATTGTAACTATTTCGTTTCAAACAAATAACTGTCTGACTGAATAGTTTGCTTGTATTACATTTACAAATACATTTACAAATAATACTGCACAGCTACACAAACGTAATGTCAGGAGATACATTATTTAAATGTCAGGAGATACATTGTTACTATTAAAAATGCACTTCCAAAAAAGTGAGTGTTGACAACACTGATAGTCATTTTGTTGTTGTCGGCGGCTGAATGTAACTAATAAAATAGCTTGTAATCTAACTTACTTTTAAAATCAAGTAATCAGTAAAATAACTTGTAATCTGATTTAATTATTTTACTGATTACTTGATTTTAAAAGTAAGTTACTTTTTAAAGGAATAATAATAATTATTTTATATTTTTCTGTTTTATCAGATTTTTCAAGGTAACCAAGTCGTTACTGCTCACACTTGTATACGCACAACCCAAATAACGTGTGTGTGTGTGTGTGTGTGTGTGTGTGTGTGTGTAGGACCTGGCTGCGTCGGAGAGAGCACGGCGCCATGCAGAGCAGGAGAGGGATGAACTAGCAGATGAGATCTGTAACAGTGCCTCTGGGAAGTGAGTTACTACCTGGAGCTCTGCTTGGTGCACACACACACACACACACACACACACACACACACACACACACACACACAGCCAGGGTGAGGGTGTGTGTGTTCACATACATGCATGTATTGATTACGAAGGGTTCATTGTAGCTGTGCTTCCCTGCCCTACAGACACAAGGTATGTGTGTATGTGCTGGAGAAGAAAGTGTTAAACAAAAATTAATCAGACATGTATAAAGTATTAGAGACCCATACTTGAGTAAAAGTACAAGTACTCTATCAAAAAAGTGAATTGAGTAGAAGTTGAAGTGTTCTTTAAAAACTTTACTTAAGTGGAAATACAGAAGTTTTCAGCATTTTTTGTACTTAAGTATTGCAAGTAGTTTATTCTAAAATGTATTACTCAAGTACTAAAAGTAAAAAGTACAAGTATTTTGTTTTGAATTAATGAAAGAAAGCAGTCAGTTTGATTATCAATTGTTTTCATGTCACAAATCAAAGCTGTCAAAGATCACAAATACAAGTGTTCTGTATGTAAAAACAAGTAGCAACTTTAAAAACTGGGCTTAACACTGTACACAAAAAACAGATAATGTTTGTCCTGCTACGTCATAGGTTTGACGCACAAGTACAAATTATTTTTTATTTATCTGAGAAAACAAGGTGTATTTTAGATCCATCCGTCGGGTTCTAAGGGTGAGCCTACTGCCCTGCGTTTACCCTCAATAAATGCCCTTACCCTATAAAAAACACTACACTATAAAAATGGGCACATGATTAGTCAGCATGCAAAGGGACACGGCTTACTGTTGCTAAAAACACAATTCAGCGTTGCACAGCCTTTATGATTGCCAGCTAATGTTAAGTGAATACTGCAGCACGTCATTAATATAATTAGGTTAGTTAGCTAGCTAGCTAAGATAGCTAACCTAACTAGCGCTTACTGATAGCTCAAGCTGGTGTGTCTTCAGTGTGTTATATTTGTAACTTACCTTGATGTGCTTGTTCAAGTTCAAAGGTGAATTTTTGGGAAGCAGAATAGGCACTTCATCTTATAGGAATTTTCGTTCACTCCAGGCAACCGCAAACACTGTCTCTAGGTAGGGCCAGGTAGAGTCTCCTTCCTCACCCTCACCGCCACGATCACTCGATGTTGAATGTGTGGAAGGTACCAATATATGTACATTAAAACGCCAACAAGCTTATGTAATACACTGGTAACACTTTACATTAAGTGTTTACTTACTAACATGAAGTAATGCATTAGTTAACATGAACAACACATGAAGTAACACATTAACAATTATTAACTAACGTTAAGTAAACATGTAACAGTTGCGGCTCCTGTTTTCGCTCTTTGTTGTTCGCTCCTTTTTTGGTGCAACCTTAAAGGAATATCTTACATTGTACTGATTTACCTACATAAGTAATGGCTAACTTGGAAATATCCATAATCTATCAGCATAGAAACTGAAGTGTGTCCATACTGTTTTAGCTCTTTAGTCCATTTTACTCCAAACTAAAACACTAAAGCTCTAAACAAACAAAGAGCCAAAACAGGAGCCGCTACTGTTACATACTTAACATTAGTTAATTATTGGTAATGGGGATGCACCGATTCACGTTTTTCACTTCCGATACCGATTCAGATATCTGAGGCTTAGTATCGGCCGATACCGATCTGATAGAATAAAACAGTGCTGAATCGACTTAAAACGTTTTTTTTTTTTTAACACAAGACATACTGAATTACAAGTTTATTGAAAAATCTGCACCAGTACAGCACACTTAAACACACACAAAACATGTAAAAACAACACAACTTGCATTTGTTCAGTCAGTGCAATTATGAATACAACATCAAATGTAAAATAAATAATACCAAAGAACCTGAAACTGACAAAAACAATAGGTTCACAACTTTGGTCAAACATGAAAAAAATAAACTGCAAGAAACCTTTTAAATGGTTCAGGAATTCTAAATATAATTTTAAATAAATAAGGAGATGAAATAAGAGAAACAACAATACTTATGCGGCTAGTTCGCTAGCACAGACATCACGCAGAGCACAAAGCATGTAACGCCCACAAATATGTGTACTGTCACTTTAAGGGACCAAGTTGAGTGTGCAGGCGCAAGCTGTAGCATATAGAATATTGGGGGGGGTTTTTTTGCTTTCTGCCATACACCGACTCAGACCACTAGTGCTGGAGCCCAGGTTTATTTTGGTCAACCAGTAAATAAACCGACTAAGTGGAATACCAGTGATTCACATCTCCTCTGTGTGCTTCGTGTTTCACTCACCTTTTAACTGTCCAAGTTCACTTCTATCCGGGTCAGAGTGGATATTTAAGGTTGAACTAACTCCGAAGACCTTACAAGCATAGAATTAGACTGAATAGATCTGTCTTTATGTATCTGTCACATTTTCATCGATACCCGATCTAGAATTTTTTCCAATATCGGGACTGATACAGATATTAATATCGGATCGGTGCATCCCTACTTGTTAACGTGTTACTTCATGTGTTGTTCATGTTAACTAATGCTTTACTTCACGTTAGTAAGTAAACACTTAATGTAAAGTGTTACCAGTACACTTATATTCTTCTGCTGTTACCAAACACGGTACCATCACTTTTAATGTGATAAAAAGTTAATTATTTGGAATTATTTCGAGTATATGTGTATTTGCATAAATGTGTAAATTAAGCTGAAGGTACTGTAAATGGACATAGAAAAAGTGCATGAATTCCACCTTCGTAACTTTGCATGCACAAAAATCGAGAGGTGCACAACCTCGTGAACGACCGTGTGCGGGGCGATTACGTCATTTTCGGCGCACGGACACTCGTATAAACCTTAAGTATACCTACCTTACAAAGCTCAAGTGTTAAGTGAAGGCAGTAGCAGAGTAAACGGGACAGGACCAGAGAATGTGCGCTTTTCTCATGAGACAGCCTGATCGCTTGACCCGGTGACAACGCCAGCTAACATGTTTATAATTGTAACGAGTAACTATACAGCACATACAAAATGTATCGGTGAAAAAGTATTAAACTAATGGAAAATATGTAGTGAAGTAAAAGTGGAAGTAGGAGAAAAAATGTATACTCCAGTAAAGTACAGATACTGCATTTTAGTACTTAAGTACAGTAGTGAAGTAGTTCTACTTCGTTACTATACATCTCTGCAGTGAATGCAGTCACTGATATGCTGACGTGTGTGTGTGTGTGTGTGTGTTAGGTCGGCGCTGCTGGATGAGAAACGGAGGTTGGAGGCTCGTATCGCTCAGCTGGAGGAGGAGCTGGAAGAGGAGCAGAGCAACATGGAACTTCTCAACGACCGCTTCCGAAAGACGTCCATGCAGGTACACACACGCACACACACCCTTCCGGCTTCTGCTACATTATTGTGTCAGGTTGCGGAATGGCTGTAAAATGGTATTGCAGTTGTACTGAAAAGGTTTTTTGTGTGTGTGTGTTTGTGTTTGTGTGTGTGTGTGTGTGTGTGTGTGTGTGTGTGTACGTGCAGGTGGACACTCTAACTACAGAGCTGGCTGGAGAGCGCAGCACCTCCCAGAAGAGCGAGAGTGCCCGTCAGCAGCTGGAGCGTCAGAACAAGGAGCTGAAGGCCAAACTGCAGGAGCTGGAGGGGTCAGTCAAGTCCAAGTTTAAAGCCACTATCGCCGCCCTGGAGGCCAAAATCCTGCAGCTGGAGGAGCAGCTTGAGCAAGAGGCCAAGTAAGCACACAACTGCCCTGTGGAACGTGCTTGGCTGATATGACCTCAAACGTCTTATTTCATGTTTTCGTGGGAGAGTAGTTGCGAGTGTGGGGGAGATGACTGTAGTACCTTGGTCTGCAGGGAGAGGGCAGCAGCGAACAAGATAGTCCGGCGTACGGAGAAGAAGCTGAAGGAGGTGTTCATGCAGGTGGAAGATGAGCGTCGCCACGCCGACCAGTACAAAGAGCAGGTGAGGCGTGGGCAGGATCCCAAAGTCACATTTACACCCTCAGGAGAGCAAACCTGTTGTGTGTGTGGATATGTGTGGGTGTTAGGGGTGTCGCGATTTCGATATTTAATCAAAATCAATCGAAATTATGTCACAATCTCGAGCCTCGAATTCAAAAAGGATCGACGATCCCTCCCTCTAAGCTACGCAAGCACCCACACTAAAGCCCGGTTATACTTGACGCGGCGCGAGGGTCCGCGCGCCGAAAATGACGTAATCACGTTGGCGCGAGGGCCTCGTGTGCTGGCGATTAGCGAGGTCATGCACCTCTTGAATTTTGTAACTTTGCGCGCGCCGCGCTTCAGCGCAATGAACCAAGTCATGTTTGCTGGTCTCATACACTTTAACAAGGTGGAATTAAAACACTTGTACGTCACTTTCAAATTCCATTTCAATTATTCCCAGCACATTAAACCTAATTAAGTTAAATATTTATACATATACTCAATGATTCAAAATAATTCGCTTTTTCATCACATTATGTAATGGTTGTTTATTTTCAAAACGCCCAATCTTAAAGTCTTGACATTCTCTCATGTTTCGTCCTGGAATTACAAGAGGCTCGTATTTGTTAACGTAATAAAAGAGAATTCTCTTGAATTGCGTTAACACAGTGGTTCCCAAACTTTTTCTGCCGTGCCCCCCTTTAGTAGATAAGAATATTTTTGCGCCCCCCCTACACACACACCCCCATATTGACACATGTGCACATGTTTTACTTCCGCCCCCCACTTTGGGAACCACTGCGTTAACAAATTCAAGCCTCTTGTATTTGTATTCAGTCAGACAGCTATTTGTTGTGAAACAAAGTAGTTACAATTTCAAGCATTTTCAAGTATGTTAGCCTAAATTCCAGCACTTTTCAAACCTGGAACACAAAGCAACATTAAAATTCATCTGGTAAATGTTCCTTCCCCTGTTTTTGAGGGGTGTTTCTTTATACTACCACATATCATTTCAGACAACACTGCAAAGAATGTGACGCGCCAAGTATAAATGCCTCCGCCGTTCGCGCGAGGTGTGCGGAGTCGCGTGCTACGGTCAATCGCGAAAGTATAAGGTCGCATCTTACAACTAAAGTGTTGCCCTCCATGTATGAAGACACTAAAGAAATTGTTTCTTAAGAAATTTTGTATGATAGTTTAGTTTAGTTTGTTAAGGTTCTATTATTTTGTACATGACTGTTCCTGTATTTTTTATTATTTATTTTATGTTGCACATTGCTGTTTTAATAGTGCACATTGCTGCTACCAAAAAAATAGATAACAGGTACCCTCTGTGACCTCATTTTTGTTATTATTATTTGTTTGTGTTTGTTGTTTTTCACTGAGAACAAGATTGTTACATTTATCTTAATTAAATTATTTAAATTTGACCATTAGTGCCTAATTTGGTGTATTACAGATCACTTGTATCACTTTGCATCACTTATATCAAACCCACCTTTTGAAATAAGGTATTGTAAATTTGACTAATCAAACCAATGACTGACCATAGACTAATCTAAAACTGGCATAGGCCTTTCTGCTGTAAATCGAGAATCGAATCGAATCGTGACCCTAAAATCGGAAATACAAACGAATCGAGGATTTAGAGAATCGTGACACCCCTAGTGGGTATGTGTGTGTGGGTGGGTGTGTTTGTGTGGGTGCCGGACTTGCATACTGAAGTCTACAAGGAGGTTTACAAGTGTGGGGGGTGTTTTGGATGCTTCATAGATGAAGCAGCTGAGATTAATTTATGGACAAAAGCAGTGCTCCCGATTAAGTGTGTGTGTGCGTATCAGATGGAGAAGGCCAACACGCGTATGAAGCAGTTGAAGAGGCAGTTGGAGGAGGCGGAGGAGGAGTCCACGCGGGCCAACGCCTCCCGCAGGAAGCTGCAGAGGGAGCTGGAGGACGCCACGGAGGCCAGTGAGGCGCTCAGCCGTGAGGTCAACACACTCAAGAACCGCCTCAGGTGACACACACACACACACACCGCAAACTCTCCCATAACCCACTCACCACCCTGGAGCTACCTGAGGTAACACAGCATGCTCAAGGACCCCCCATGAAGACGACACCCCCGTGACGCTTATAGGGTCACACAAATTTTTTGAGCCTGTGCAGTGATGTTGAGAAGTCGCCTCCTGCCACAACAAACATTTTAAACAGCCAAATGTGACCCAGCAGCTGACGGTTAAATGAGTTCATGCTTCAGTCTGTCAGTAGCGGCAGGACAGAGCATATGTTAGCTTATGTTGCCCTCTCAGTGACTATGTTCATTTGTTTGTGTGTACGTGCCTGTGTATGTATTTTGTGTGTGTGTGTGTGTCTGTGTGTGTGTCTGTGTGTGTGTGTGTGTGTGTGTGTGTGTGTGTGTGTGTGTTTGTGTGTTCTTCCCTCAGAAGAGGAGGTCCTGTGAGTTTCCCTTCAGGTCGTTCTGGTCGCAGGCAGCTGCAGGTGGAGGGCGAGGCCTCCGATGACGATGCAGACAGCAAAGCCAGTGATGTGAACGAGAGCCAGCCTGCCCAACCCGAGTAGAATACAGCGCCCCCCTGTGGTTCTGCACTGCTATAACACCCACTGCCCCAAACCTGTCAGCATACAAGAATCTCATATCAAACCTCCCCCTTTTCTCCCCACCCCATCTGCTGCCTGGCCAGCAGAGACGAGAAGTGAGGTTCGACACACACACACACACACACACACACGGACTCAACTCCACACGAACGCTTCCACACTCTCCGTTACACACCCGGTATTCTGCAGCTGTCCAGAAACCACAACAAGCACAACAGTGGAACACACGCCGACTCAATGCTCGTGTCCTACAGGGGAGGCGGGACTCGGAGCTTGAGACCACTCCCCATTAGCAATGTATTGTAATGTTAGCCTTGATAATTGCTTAAGAAACACTATATAGGTACAAGTGCATTTTACCTGTTGAAATTTTGTGTGAGCGCGTTCATACACGAGCAGCAGTGGCACCTCTCCGGTCTGGTTAAACAACGCTACAGCCACTGTTTAGCTGAAGCAATGTTACTAGCTTTTGACGTTCGTGTACAATGCAACACTACAGTGAAGCAGGTTCAGAATATTATGGGCTGGCAGAAGTGTGTGTGTGTAAGTGTGTGTGTGTGAGAGAGAGAGAGTGAGAGAGAGACTTCGGCATGGACAGCTCATTTTGTTCTCAAGCCAACATTTAAAAAAATGATCATAATAATCCTAAGAATAAAATGGAGCTAAACTGGGAGCAGCTGACCCTGGGTCTGCTCTAACGGGACTGGAAAGGCGACTGTGAAGAGGCTTCGTGCCCTTAGAGCGACGCCACTGCAGTCTCCATCTGCTGAGGCCTCGCTCCACCCCCCCTCCACCCATCCTCATCACTATATTTGGGAGATTTGTTTAAGCTTTTTTTTTTTTTGAGGAGATTTAGTGGTCGACTGGAGTATTTTGTCTATGATGAAATTGGATGTAACTGCAAAATGCTTTATAACTGCACACGTTAGTACAAGCCACTCAAACTGGAAAACGCGGTAGATGTTGGGAAATGTGCATGTGAAGCAGCAGGAAGCCCATAACGCCCCACGTGTGTTCGCTTTATGAAGATTCATTCAGCTTCTCATTAAAATTGTGAAGGGAGAAAGCAAGTGTACTTGTTCAGACTCGGACACTAAACCTGGAAGGGGACGGACAGGAACCCGGGAGCATCTCCGTCGGTGCTGGACGTGACTGGACCTCCGTGACTGGACCTCCGCTGTTGAACACCACTCTCCACAGGCACTTGGCTCGGTTCGACTAGCGAGCCGGAGCTCCTTGGGCTTCGGCCTGAAACCAAGCAGAATAATGAAGCCGCGTAGCTCTAGCAGCCAGCAGGTGGCGCTGGCAGGATCTTCAACACTAGAAATACTGCTCCTATCAGTATTAGAATATGATGGATTTCAAAACTACTTATCTGCTCCAATGTTAGTATTTAATAATGTTTCCTTAAGAAGTGCCTTAGTCACTAATTAAGAGAATGTCCGTGGGTAAATGATGCCTTGTGCATCTGTAATGGTGTGTGTGCAAGTGCAAAGCTAACATGAAGGCAGAACTGGCAAACCGATACAAGAATAATAAACGAACCCTACATAACCCCTTTTGTTTTGTATTTTACTGTGCTTTGGATCATATCATTTATATAGTTCTCCTGTCCCTAGTATTGCGAATAAGTTCAGCTTCCGTGTGTGCTGAAGGGATTGGCGCCCCCTGCAGGGGTGCGTGTGCGATTTCATTTGGTTAAAAGCTTTATTGGCCACCATATAGTTACTATTATAATTCTCATCATTATTATTGCTATTGTTATCACTCTTATTGGACTGGCTGTTGACAACCAGACATTCAACTGAAAATATCTAATTTTTTTCATGTATACTGTTACTGTATTTCTAGACGAAAGTGATTTTTGTAAAGGAAAATAAAACCTTCATTATAGAAGAATTTGTCAGTGTTTGGAGCTGGTGTTGATGCAGTCTTTACTGAGCGCGGTTGGCCTGTAGATCACGAGTGCAGAATGTGTTTGAGGTCCCGTCAGGATTTAACCTGCAGGACTGGGATCTCTGGCACGTCTGTTGTCTGTTCAGAGGCACCACACAGGCACCAGGATCTGTGATCATCACATTTACAATACTTACCTTTTTTGAAATGGACAGAACAAAGTACCAATTCTCAGTAAGGAGTCTAAATTCTTGCAAAAATGATTTGTGCAATACAGTTGATTTTGACTTTGACATGAATGTAATCATGAAATGTGAGACTTTGCCATTAGGTGGGTTTCTATAGCTGGACAGGATTCAAGGGTCTCACAAATGTCTTCAAAAAAGCTTTGATAAGCTTGTCTAAACCTAGAAATACCCTGATAAAGACAATCGAACACATGAAATCTGGTGCAGATGGATCCTTGGTGAGCCCAGAGGGCAACTCAGCGGGGCTCAGGTGAGGTTTGTGTACAAAAACGTGCTCACAAAACTGATGACAAATGACTGCAGTTTTATTACAGAATCACAGACGAAAAGAATCTACCTCAACAAAAGGAGACGAAACATGAGCTTTACTCCAGATCAGCTGTTTTAGGAGGCAAGAAAAACATATAAACTCTTAATTCTGTCCACCACGATACCCACATACAGACCCAAGAACACGTTTAGGTCAGCTAATCTAGAGATGTTACAGTGATCAGATCTGGACAGGCTTGACTCAAATCCACAGAAACATACGCACAGGTTTACTGAGCTCCTGTCTAATGCTGTCATCTTTGGTGCCCTCACTGAATTCCACCCTTTCCTAAAACACTGTTAAAATGGAGGCTGGGACAGGACTGAGGAAAATGGAGACCAGGGAGACTGAGGCCAGAGCACAAAAAGGAAGAACTGATCTTAGAAGGAGGTATATCGGAGAGGTGAGCTCGGCTCATGATCAGAGGAAATGGACCAAAGAGTAGGAAGAGAACTACACAGCCTCCCCCAACTCCACATACATATAACAGCTTTCTGGGACATGTTAACAGCTGGCCAGAAGAGGCAAGCTAAGCTTGTGTTTTTGCATTGAAGCATTTACAGTCCTGCATAGTTAAACCTCACAAACTAAGGCGTTTCTGTTTATTGAAAGTGTTTGGAGTTTTGCACTGTGAACCATAAAATCCTTCAGAAAATAAAGTTCAAGTAGGCTACAATCTCGTATTCCACCCACTCACACACACGTACACTCGTTCAGTAAAAGGAACTTGTGGAGTTCAAGTTTTTTTTTTGTCCTTTCATATCAAGGTCCAGTGTGATCGACAGCACCAAAAACAGAACGAGGGATATTCAGTCTCACGTCATTCACACTCACGCATCATATTCACACCTGCACGTGTCATACTTGCACATTTCTCATCTACACTCACGTGTCATTCATACATGTCTGATTCACACTCGCGTGTCATTCACACGTGTCTTATTCACACTCACACGTCATTCATTCTCACCTGGAAATATAGCATATAATATTTAGTGTGTGTGTGTGTATATATTTATATATATATATATTTATATATATTTTATGTACATACCCATTTTTTCCACTAACAAGCCCAAAGTGTGTGTGTGTGTGTGTGTGTCAAAAAACCTATATAAATAACTGACCCACTTGTTATTGATAGCTACTGCTTTAACAGTCTGTAGAGGAAATGTCTCTGTTAATGTCGCCTGTATCTCTGAGTCCAAAATAAAAATAAAAGACCTACATAAGATCACGTTTCTAGCACAGAAACGCAAGTACAAATTATGTTTCTTTCTTACCAACCAACCCCACTCCTTCCACAGTGATTAAGGTCTTGTTGTGTAAACATATTGACAAAATAAAAGGTACAACCCATTCACTCCTCCAATCACCCCACAAAGTAATCAGTATGTGGAAAACGTCCTCAATTGGAGAAATGGGTCACTCAGTTAGGTCCAAACGCTCCACCCAAAATGGAAGCAAAACTCAGTTAATTACTCCTAGTTTTTAATCTAATAACCAATAAGACAATGGTATCTATTTAATGTCAGCTGACTAGATGTCGCCTTGTACATTCTGGTCATGCTTGGTCAGTGGGACTTCCTTTTCATGTCTGCCTGGCTTTGGTTCGTATCTACAAGGAGAGGGAAAAAGAGACAACTTCAGCTCATGATTCAGGAGTAAGACATTTTCAACACGGTATTTCCAAGGGAAAAGGGAAAAAAGACTGAATCTTTCTGTGGTACATACACGGGCTCTACCTCCGACATGTATATGGAATATTCTATCTAGACCAAAGACAACTCTCAGATGTAGCTGCTCACGCAAATGATTTTTACATTTAGGTGTTTTTCAAGCTAAGGATGCATTTAGCCTTTATATTTCCTCAGTGAGGAGCAGCAAAACAAACACACACATATAGACATACACACAAACATAGAGAAACACACACACACACACTTCTCCATGTGTGTAAAAATCTACATTAATCACAGGAGCAAATGCCAAACAAATATCACAGCTGTGTGTGTCCATATGACCTTTAGACTGGGGGACGCTACCGTACATGAGAGAACTAACAGCTTTAACAGGATGTCCTGATCCTGGAGCATATTGTCCTGCACTGGTGTGTCCTGCTCAAACACACCCAGTTCCACTCACTGGACACTTGTGAAGGTCAACGTGAGCTGGATCGGGTCAGAGTCAGAGCAGAACCCTGCAAACACTGCCTCCACTAAACAACATGCTGCTCTATTGAAGTACGTTAGGGAGTAGATATGAAGAACTGTGAAAGGACATGTGAGAGAGGACAGTGAAGCACCAGTGGATGAAGGGCCCCGGATAAGAGGGGGGGGCAGGTGGTGTGCGGTTTACCTGAGAAAGCAAGCTGTAGGTGAGGAGGTGGAGCAGCCTGTGCACCTGACTGCAAACTCTTAAACAGATCTGGGGGGGACAGCACACACGCGGGGGGGGCAGATAGAGAGACAAAGAGGGATGAGACAGAGCGCAACACAGAAAGGGAAAAAGCAGGAAGAGAGATCCAGGAGGGAAGGAGGAGGAGGAGAAGGAGGAGAGAGGAGTCAAGCTCACATCAGCAGCAGGCGAACACCGAGATATGCAAACCAGAAGGAAAATGGCACAAAAGGTCACAGACAGTTGGGATACAGAGACACACCAAAAAATCACGCACACTGCAAGGGAAATGTTCACACACACACACACAGTGGTGTTCCACAGAGCCCGAACTACAGACCGTGTCACTCACTCTGAGGCAGTCCGTATCCTGAGTTTGGGCCGGGTGAGGCTCCACCGGTGCTGCACCCAGGGGTGGGCGTGGTCGGGCCAGGTGGGGCAAAGTTCAACAGTGGTGGGAACTGGAAGGGCAGAGAGACGGGCACCAGACCGCCCAACATCCCAAAACCCAGGGGCAGAGACGCCCCCACAGAGCCCAGCAGACCTCCACCTGCTGCCTGGGTCACCTGGTGACACATCAAATTCATCCCACTTCAATAAAATCAGGAAGGATAATGTGAAAATCCTACACATTTATATATATATATATATATATATATATATATATATATATATATATATATATATATATATATATATATATATATATATATATATCATATCATATGAGAGGGAGCATAGCATTTTCATAGATATATATACATATATATTTAATATATATAATTGTATATGAACACACACACACACACACACACAGTACAGGCCAAAAAGTTTGGACACACCTTCTCATTCAATGCGTTTTCTTTATTTCCATGACTATTTACACTGTAGATTCACTGAAGGCTTAAAAACTATGAAGTGGAGTTACGTACTTAACAAAAAAAGGTGAAATAACTAAAAACATTTTTTATATTCTGGTTTCTTCAAAATATCCATCCTTTGCTCTCATTACTGCTTTGCACTATTGGAATTCTCTCAGTGAGCTTCAAGAGGTCGTCACCTGAAATGGGCTTCAGGTTTGACTTATCAGGGTTCATTAGTGGAAGCACATTGAGAGAATGCCAAGAGTGTACGAAGCAGTAATCAGTGCAAAGGGTGGTGACATAGTCATGGAAATAAAGAAAACACATTGAATGAGAAGGTGTGTCCAAACCTTTGGCCTGTACTGTGTGTGTATAATATACATGAGTCTATAAAGGGCCCAGTACCTGGGACAAGAGGGAGGAGTCAGATGGAGAGGACAGTCCCAGGGCAGACACTCGATTGGCTGCAGACTTGGCACTCTGACTGGCTCCACCCAGAGCTCTCTGCCTTTGTCCGTGGTTGGTCGCGACAGCGGAGGGGGAGGAGTTATTGTCCTGGAAGCCAGTGGTGTGGGGCGTGGCTATGGAGCTGGGGTTGGTGATTACAGCAGGACTGCTACACTTCTGCCCGGCAGTGAAGCTGTAGCTGGTCTGGCCGGCGCTGGACTTCAGCACCGAGCTCGGGGCAGACAGACTGAACGGGGCTCTGAAGGCCGGACTCTTGGGGCTGTACTGGAGAGGCGGCGTGAGGATCTGGGGGCGGGAGTGGGGCAGCGATGGGGAGGAGGAAGGGGAGGGGGAGGAGACAGGAGGGGGTGTGGACGCCGGGGGGCGGGGCGTGGGCGCCGGGGGGCGGGGCGTGGGCGCCGGGGGGCGGGGCGTGGGCGCCGGGGGGCGGTGCGTGAGCTTGATGATGGGAGAGCTGCTGCTGTGGGAAGACTTGGTGAGCGTGGCCTGCATTGGCGTGATGAAACCGGGCTGGGGGTGGGCCAGGGGCGTGGCTTTGCTCTGGGGGAGGAGGGAGGAGGGTGACGGGGGCGTGGGAGACTGGGAGGGGGAGCTTGGCACCCGTGCCGGTTGCTGTGGGCTTTTGGAGTTCAGGGAAGGGGGGTGAGAGTTCACGCGTGACTGCAACGAGACTCCCGCCACGCCGCTACCGCCACTATCGGCACATTTGTTTAGAGAGTTCTTCAGCTGACCTATAGGTGGCGTACCATGACCAGGTTTGATTCCCATTACCCCAAAAGCCCTCTGCTGCGGGGGGAGGAGGGGCGAGGCAGTTGGAGGTGGGCGGGGCTTGGCGGAGGGTGTGGCGTTCATGTTTGCGACGTTGGTCCTGCCCCCCAGCGTCACCGGCCTTCTCTGTAGACACCCGACATCTTTCAGCCCGGAGAAGGTCTCCGAGCGTCCAGGCAGTGCCGGCGGCGTGAGGGGGAGGGGGGAGGACGTGAGGGGGGAGGTGGGCAGGGACAGGGCGGGACTCTCCGTACGAGGGAGGGGGCAGGAGTAGTGGCTGATCCCGGCGGAGAAGGAGCTCGGCACTCCGGGTGGAGAGCTAGAGGCGGCTGTAGAGCTGAGCATCACACCGTTGGCTGCCTTGTTGAGGAGAGACAGGGCATGAGCGATGGAGTCCAGCGAGTTGGTAGCCAGGTCGTCGTCTAGCGAGTCCGACAGGCAGATGGGCTCTGACGGGGGGGAGGGGGACGGGCGCACAGGCGTGGCCAACACTGGACACACAGAGGCGGAGCCTATCACCGGGACAACACGCTGGGTACATCCCACCTCCTGGGAAGGGAACATTAGAATAAATGTACACACGTAAAAACACCCATGAGCTGCTGAGCTGACGGGCTTTTAGGGAACAACGGAACAGTTATTAATCAGAGTCAATACACCTAATTTATTATTGAACATGTGGCAAGCGTATAATAAACAACAGAAGCTCACTGATGAGGCTGATCAACAACCAAAACAACAGACTGAACTGAGAAAAACTACAAGACACCGAGTTCATGCAACACTAGGACGTTTGTTCTCTGGACAGGATTTGGACAGCAAGTCCGTGTGTTGTACTCACACACCTTCACTTTAGCAGCTTTGGGGGGGGGGACTATTCTCTTCTTGCCCCTAAAAAAGGAAAGATTTTCACAACATGAAGAAAAATCTAAATGCAATGCAAAATACAGCAAGTGTGGGATTTGGCAGAGGGGGTGGGGTTGGACAGAGGGGGTGGGGTTAGGCAGAGGGGGTGGGGTTTGGCAGAGGGGGTGGGGTTGGACAGAGGTGGTGGGGTTTGGGCTGCACTCACAGGCCTGTGAGGTGTCCATGTACCGTACGGCTCTCCTTAAACAGCATCCTGTCAGGAATCCAAAAAACAATATTACAGTAATGGCTGCAGCAACACACACACACACACGTTACCTCACTCACATCTGAGAACACGCCTGCACACACGACCACATACATGATCACACACACAAACACACTCACCTGGCCTGCATCCAGCCTTTGGGCCACAGAGGTTTGACCTCATTCTCCAGGAAGGCTTTGAGGTAGTCCTCCACCGAGAGGGAGCACTGCTCCTGCTCATAACACCTGAGCTTCACACGCACCAGGTTACAGAGTAGAGTCCTGCATGGAACGAACACACACACACACACACACACACACACACACACACACACACACACACACACACACACACACACACACACATACACACATACACACATACACACACACACACACACACACACACACACACACACACACACATTACTCTCTGGAGTACATTCATACCCTACTCACATTTATTCCTTTTATCCACCACATTACGGACGTTTATCAGTTGCTACTCATAGCACTAAAACAACACACACACACCTGCATTAAAAAGAAAACAAACAAGATATACAAAACGCTTATGAATGCAGCAAGCACTCCACATCCTGACTGGCCTCAGGGTCACACCTCCTCCTAGCAAGACGCGCTCCACTCCAGGCACTTCTATCATAGCCTTATTTCTTATGAATAAAATCACAATTGTCCTCAGCCAGTTATCTACAACTGTACCCAGGTAACTGAACCTGGCGATGATTTCATGGGTCACCCCATTAATCACAGCAGGTCTGTGATGAACGAGGTGCTGCCTGCTTGTCAAAGCAATCCCTCATCTGGCCGACATTATGATCACAAGAAGTTCACAGCGGCTCTGGAAGGCAGAGATGTGCTTTAAACACTGAACATCAAGAGTTCAGCTCATGTGAAGCCTCGTCATCAGCATGAGGAGAGATGCAACTCAAAATCTGAATAGTTCACAAATCTGAATATGATTAGAACGGACGATCACAGGGAATGTAATGTACACCCCCCCTCCGGTGATGTACTATACTGTACTGTATGTAATGACTATAGTGTCAGTATAGTCTGTAATGACTAGTATCAGTATAGTCTGTAATGACTATAGTGTCAGTATAGTCTGTAATGACTAGTGTCAGTATAGTCTGTAATGACTACAGTGTCAGTATAGTCTGTAATGTCTATTGTATCAGTATAGTATGTAATGACTATAGTGTCAGTATAGTGTGTAATGACTAGTATCAGTATAGTCTGTAATGACTAGTGTCAGTATAGTCTGTAATGACTACAGTGTCAGTATAGTCTGTAATGTCTATTGTATCAGTATAGTATGTAATGACTATAGTGTCAATATAGTGTGTAATGATTAGTGTTAGTATAGTCTGTAATGACTACAGTGTCAATATAGTGTATAGTGACTATAGTGTCAATATAGTGTGTAATTACTAGTGTTAGTATAGTGTGTAATCAGAGGTGTCAATTCCAGGTTCAGAAAGTCCTCACCAGGATTTTGCTCAAGCTTGCTAGATTTTCTAATTAGTGCAATCCAGGTAAAATTAGTGGAATCAACACAATCCAGAAAGCCTGAGCAAAATCCTGGTGAGGACTTTTAGTTTCTGAACCTGGAATTGACACACTAGTCATTAGTGTGTAATGACTAGTGTCAGTATAGTCTGCAATGACTATAGTCTGATTTGGATGTGGGAATGGCTTTTCTTCATCAGAGGAGGGGATGTGGGAGTGGCTTCTCTTCGTCAGGGGTGGAATGTGGGAGTGGCTTCTCCACTGCAGGAGGCGGGGCACGGGCATGTCTCCTCACCTGAGTTTGTCATCCCAGATGAACTTTTTCCGTGGTCCCATCACTCTCTTCCCCGATCTCTCTTCCTCCTCATCCTCAGAGCCATTCCGCTCACCTTCCTCCATCTGCTGCCTGCTGGACACACACACACACACACACACACACACAGTTCTGAGTGAGCAGGACACTCATACCCGGTATTGTTAAAGCTCCTGTATGGGAGACCACATGTTTTAGTCTGCCACTAGCTACTCTATAGCTAGAGCTGACGCAGCACAGACTAGAGACAAACACCTGACCTTGCAATGCTTTCACAGGCCTTTTCAAAAGGCTGTTAAGTGTTGGTTAACAACGATTTAGTGGTAAGAACTTAAAACCCCCTGTGAAGGTTGTTGAAAATGACTGTTAGCAACCTAACAGGCAGAGGAGGGAAGAGGAAGAGGGTAAAAGAGCAGAGTTACAGGCAGGGAAAGGCGGAGTTAGAGCTGCAGAGAGGCGGAGCTAGGGCTGCAGAGAGGCGGAGTTAGAGGAAGAGACGCTCATACTTGGCTGCCACTTTGGCCATGCAGTCCATGTTGTATCTAGCAGTTTGTTCCGGCATCACACTACACACAGCCAACTTCAGCTTCAGAAGGGGAGTACGCAGACGATCGTCCTGGGACACACACACACACACACACACACACACACACACACACACACACGTAAGTAGAGACATAAGCTCAACATAACAATGCTTTTATAATCCTATGATAGTTTTGGTTTGTGTGCAGAGTGCCCACGCTACATTGAGCTCATGTCTGGAGCAGCAGACAGGCTCCGCCCACCTGGATGTTGAGACTGAGCTTTTTGAGGCGTTTCAGCAGCGCTTCCTTATTGCAGGGCACGAAGGCCTCCAGGTGGGAGTAGACCTCAGCGCGCACCGACGGGGCCTGTTCCTGCACCTGCAGCTCAATACTGCCCGGGGGGGTAAAGAGACAGCAGAAAATGAGAGAAGGAGAGAGAGATGGAGAGAGAGAGAGAAACAGATAAGGAGAGAGAGAGAGAGAAGGAGAGGGAGGTAGAGATAGAGGACAGAGGCAGAAGCAGACAGACCCAGCTGTCAGTTCAAGGTGTTCGAGCCAGTCAGAGTTTTGATAAATGTTCTAACATTGAGGGGGGGGGGGACAAAAACCCGGCCCGATTACGTCGCCTCGGTAGCGTTGACCAGCGTAGGTGCAGTGTGTCACGAGCTCAGACATAAACAGACAACAGTAGCAGGAAGAGCAGCCTACTCACTCCAGTAAGATATTATTCATGTCCAAAGTGAAAAACTTCTTCCTGCCCTCTTGGTCAAACTGTCGTGATGCCTGAAGTTGAACAGAAAAGGAATATTTAGGGTTCAACAGAGAGAGACCTGTTTGACTGTCTGATAAACTGTCCTACCCGCCACAGTAATCCCACACACACTGTCCTTGCCCAACAATAATCTCATACAGGCCAAAGAGACCACAATAGTCCCATACAGATCATCCTACTCACCACATTAACCACCTCACACACTGCTGTAGCCATCCCGTAGCCCCGTACACCATCCTAGCCAGCATCCCACATACACCACCCTACTCCCATAGTAATCCCACACATACTCACTGTTCTACTCCCCACAGTAATCCCACACATACTCACTGTTCTACTCCCCACAGTAATCCCACACATACTCACTGTTCTACTCCCCACAGTAATCCCACACATACTCACTGTTCTACTCCCCACAGTAATCCCACACATACTCACTGTTCTACTCCCCACAGTAATCCCACACATACTCACTGTTCTACTCCCCACAGTAATCCCACACATACTCACTGTTCTACTCCCCACAGTAACCTCACACATACTCACTGTTCTACTCACCCCAGTAATCTCACACATCCTCACTGTTCTACTCCCCACAGTAATCTCACAAATCCTCACTGTTCTACTCACCCCAGTAATCCCACACATCCTCACTGTTCTACTCACCCCAGTAATCCCACACATCCTCACTGTTCTACTCCCCACAGTAATCTCACAAATCCTCACTGTTCTACTCACCCCAGTAATCCCACACATCCCATTCCACTCACCAGAATAATCCCACATACACACATTGTCCTACCAACCACCGACCAGTGACCACGGTAATCCCACACACACACACACACACACACACACACACACACACACACACACACACACACACACACACACACACACACACACACACTGTTGTACCAACCACCCACTGTCCTACCTACCACAGTATTTCCCACACAGAGTTCTGGTCATCACTCTCTCTCTCAGCTGGGCTTTGATTAGATCACTGGTGGCCAACAAACCTTAACACCTGACTGAAGAGCTCATACCCATCACACACCCTTCCTCTCTGTCTCTCTACCTCTACTTCTCTCTTTGTCCACTCTTTCTGTCCCTCTCTGGCTCTGCCCTCCTGCTAAGACACATTCACAAAGTGCAGAATGAGACGTGCAATGCCATTTGAGTTGAAGTAATCAGTCGACTCCTACAGCAGCCGGCGGTGCGTTTTGAGGGATGTAAACACAATGGCGGTTTGCCTTACCGCACGCAGGTCTTCGATGCGTTTGACGAGGGGGCCGGGAAGACCATCAGGCAGGGGCGGGGGAGAGAGAAGCCCCACCTGCGCCCGACCAAGAGCCCCGCCTCCCACTTTCTGCCCCACCCCCGGGCCCAGCTGGCCATTCTCCCTGACCGCGGCGGGGGGCTGTAGCCCTGCATCCAGTGTGCTGAAGTCCAGGTCGCTCAGGATATCCTGCAACTCGTTCTCATTGGCCGAGGTCAACAGTGATATCATGGCGGGGTCAGCGGTGAGGTCAGCGAACAGCGCATCATTATTGGGGGCGTGGCCGTGGAGGAGCTGGGGGTTGAGCTGTGGGTGGAGCTGCTGAGAGTTGCTTGCTGCGGCCACGCCCTGGTGAAGTCCTGCTGGGTTGTGTTTGTGCATCTCCTCCTTCTCACGGGTGAAGCGTCGGAGCATGGCGGCCAGACACAGAGAGTCCTTCATCAGCTTCTTCCTCCGCTTCTTCTCTGGCCTGTGGACATTTAGGCCTATCGTGCTGCAGGACAGCACAGCAAAACGCAACTATTACAATTAACCAATCACAGAGCACACAATTCATGAAGCAAAAACAGAATACAAAAAGACC
The DNA here is from genome assembly GCF_052324685.1 of Brachyhypopomus gauderio. Classification (NCBI taxonomy): domain Eukaryota; kingdom Metazoa; phylum Chordata; class Actinopteri; order Gymnotiformes; family Hypopomidae; genus Brachyhypopomus; species Brachyhypopomus gauderio. The sequence continues at coordinate 20,985,425 of NC_135218.1, read as the reverse complement.
CTATAGAACTGAATCTATTCCCCAAAGTGCACGTGATGCATATGATCAAAGTTTTTTGGCCAGGTGACCAAAGCCCAATTCTCACCCCTGTTTGGGTAGCCGGTTTTTCTTCGGTTTCTTCTCTTCTAAATTGGCTCCGTCCTTCCTCTTCTTCTTCTTCAGCTCTGGCCCCTCCCCTCCCTGCTGAAGGGGTTTAAAACCAGAAACGTGTCCCTTTGAAAACGTCTCTTAAACACCAACCTCAGAGTGGCCCGAGGCCTGCGTGTCTGGCGGACGTGGTTTAGCTCTCACCCTGGTGTTCGTGTCTTTATCGCCGCCTTCGCCCTCGGACTCAGAGGCTGCGCGGAACTGCAGAGTTCCCGTGTTGATGTAGAAACCTCCCAGCTTGGTGGAGAGAGACGCTGGGACAAGCTCATCATACTGCAGACAACAGCAACACAGCAAGCACACCAACATTACCACCAGTACTCCTCAGGTCAAAACAACAACAATAATGATAATAATAGTCATTACTATGACTTATACTACTAATAATAATAATAAATATGTAATAAAAATAATAATGATGTTATTAATGTGTATTTCACATACACACAAAAGACTTTGCAGAAAGAAACATTAATAGCACATCGGCAATTGCTATTCCATCAGCTTAATGCAAGAAGCCATCCAGTCGGCCACATGAGCAATCGAACCAAACGCCTGCACCAGACAATCCGGACAGCTGCTGCGAGTCTGTCCGCATGGGCAAAGTTAATGCTCACAGCCTCAGAGTTGTCTATGAAGGGGTCACTCTCATCATAACCAAATCCGATGTCGATCAAGTCCTGTACCCGATCTTTCCGTTTCTTTCTGGTTGCGGCACCCTACAAAGTACAAAACCAAGGCACTGTTGAGGAAGAGCCGAGAGCCTCTCTCCACCACCCCATGACTGTGGCAGGCCATGGAGACACGGAGAAATTAAACCATTCTGATGAAAGAAGGAAAACTGGAAGAAGCCGACTTAGTGACTCAAGGATTAGCAGCTACAGTTAGCTAAATCAAGCTAAAGCCAATCAACGTAAAATAAAAACAAACAAACAAACAAACAGCAAGAGCGAGCTCAGACCAGCCTAAATCCGCATTTTTCATTCATAAATGTACAAGACTCAACACTCACATATTTGCTTTCAAACTTCTTGGCCAAAGCCTCCACTTCCCGTCTGTGCCTTTCGTCGTGGTTGAACGGGTCGCTGGGGTCGTGAGCAGGTGCGACCACGGGCGGAGTCCTCCTGGTCTGAGGAGCAAAACCAATATCTCACCACCATCATCGAGCGCACAGAACACACACGTCGCCGCCTGGGGAACGTGTGGGACATTCAGTTGTGCAAATGTGGAAAATGCCGCGTGTGATCAGTCGATATCAGATCAGATGTTCTGGGGAAACATCGGGCAGTACAAGTGAAGACCGAAACTCTGCGAAGGCATCAAGAGCAAAACTTCCGCACGAACACCTGATGGCCATCTGGATCAGGTACCGATCTTCACCACCCGGACCTCCGCAACATCCCAACGCAGCTGTGTTTAAACCTTCTCCCAAATAATTAAAATATATATATATACATTCTCAATCTAACACAGAACCTCCCTGACACAAGCGGTACCTGTTGAGACTGGATCAGGTCGCTGTAGTTGAACTCGGAGGAGGACGTGTCGCTGGGCTCGGACAGACTCAGGTCCAGCCGCACGGTCCTCTTTGTGGCTCCGCCGCCGTCGGGTCTCTCCGGCACACCACCTCCTCCACCTCCACCTCCTCCACCTCCTGCCCCGCTCACCGACGCGCCCATCCTCGCCTCCATCTCAAAGTTCACCTCGGTCTCGTCGTCCGACCGGCGGTTCCGAGACTCGGCGCCCGGACCGCCGGCGAAGGTGGACAGAGTGACAAACGGCACTTTTCTGGGTTCGGCCATTTGGACGCGCAGCCCGTGTCACCCGCTCTGGACTCGCCAGACAACTTGAAATTAGCCGATATGAACAGACTCGAACCGGGGCGAAAGGATGTTTAACGACTGGCAAGTCGCACGAGTGTCCCCCGCTCGTCACGGATGGGCCAGCATGAGAACAGATGGCCGGGTAAAAGTTGATTTGTTCCTCCGCACTTCCATCTTCAGTCGCTGCGCTGCGGGACCGATGCGTTCACAACAGCCATCTTGGTTTTGAAAGAGTAAATAAAATAACAGGGAGAGGTCACTGCGCATGCGCGCACAGACAAACCGGAAACGGCGTGAAGCGAGATAGCGCCGTATCCAATCAATCGATACCCAAAATTAAGACCCGCCCCCCACTATCAAACGCTGTTATAATCACTCGTTATAGTTTCAGTTAACAAGCAAACTTGGCCAGTACATTCAAACAAAGTAACATATGGAGTTGTGATATCCACGACTACGGCTGCCACTGTTTTAATTGAACAATGACTGCACGGTGAATTAACTTTTATTGAAAACCGTTAGAAAACGCTCGTGCGGTTGTCATGTACTGTGACATGAAAGGCAAAATGTCGCGCGATGCCGTGCGCGCGGCCGGGCAGACGTGGCACGTGCGCAATGGGCTCCAGAGGGCCGGTTCTGCAGCCGCGACCACGGCAGGCCGGATCATGGACACGAACCTAAAGGTCTAAGCCAGTGGTTCTCAAACTGTGGTACGCGTACCACTGGTGGTACGCAGAGCACCCCGCGGTGGTACGCCAGATGAGCTCGGAAAATAAAAGATGCTTTGAGTTTTTTTTTTTTTTTTTTTTTTTTTTTACACAACACATTTTTTTAATTAAAACAGAATTATGACAAGTCCTGAAATTCAGAAACTAAAAGGGATTACTCGTATTATTTGCGGAGAAAATGTCGCTAAACAGCTCGATCTGGTGCATCTTTCAAACGACACAGTCACTCGCAGAATTGATGAAATGGCGAACAACGTCAGACAAACATTGACCGAGAGAATTAAAATGAGTAAATGCTTCTCACTGCAGTTAGATGAATCCATAGATGTCGCAGATTTAGCCAACTTGCTCGTTTCCGTGCGATATGAGTATGAGGGCATGTCGCACGAAGACTTTTTGTGCTGTAAACCCCTACCAACACGAACTACAGGAGAACTACATTATAACATATGTGTGTAATGAGCAGGGTTGCCAACTTTCACGCATTGAGCGTGAGACACACGCATTTGACCGTCTTCACACGCCACACATCCGATTTCTCACGCCGACAAAAAAAATCTAGTTTATTTACCTCTGATCCACATCTATGATTCAATGAGTTACTAGTTCGCTCTGGCACCAACCACCGCGATATAATACTTATCTTGTGTCCATTTTACATCCTCCCGGTAACAATTTACGTTCGCTAACCCCCCGTCAACAACTTAAACTCGCCAAACAGCTTTTTCTTTTTTTTTTTTTTGGGGGGGGGGGGGGGGTGGTACGTGGAGGTTTTTCGTTTGACAGTTGGTGGTACTTTGTGTGAAAAGTTTGAGAACCACTGGTCTAAGCGATTCAGGACCCGTCCACAGTGCTAGGTCTTCACATAGGATGGACACTGTTCTCCGATAGTTAAAATAATAAATAAATAAATGCGATTCTGTGGAGTAACAGTGAGTTTGCGAGAATATTTATTGAGGACTTGATAGCACATTCATTTTCGTCTGGGTTTACATTTATAGACCGATTTGTAAAACCTTACACAATCGTTGCATTTTACCTGTATGACTTCAAATGTGTTTTTATTTACAAAAATATGTATGACAACGATCCATTATAATTACAAAATACGCGTATCGCCCGCCCATTAGATAAATGATTTTACAAAAGGAATAACATTTGTTCCTATAATGGAGAAATAATGAACTTCTACGCTACACAGTCATCCCGTATATAGTAGCAGATGCTCAGATGCGTCGTGCAGTGAGATCAGAGTGTCACTCGGTTGTCTTTGGCCCATTTCTTCATGATGCGGATGATATATTCCACCTGCGGGTTCCCAGTGCTGCGTAACATGGGCAACACTTCCTTCAGACTCTCTCTGGAAAAAACACAAATAGATAAAATGTCGCTTTGCTATTGAGCATAAATTTGGGACATTACTTAAAAATAATCCCACATGTAGGCTATACTTTCTCTTAGCATTTCTTTTAAAGGTTTATCACCAATCATTAAAAAAATTTTTACCACCAAACAAATCAACACAATCAACTAAAGAGTTAAGGATGGATCAGCTGGGTGTCAGAGGGGCCAGGGCTCTGGTGTGTTGGCTAATGAGGGGTGACCTCTCACCTGGGCTCTGGTGTGTTGGCTAATGAGGGGTGACTTCTCACCTGGGCTCTGGTGTATTGGCTAATGAAGGGTGACCTCTCACCTGGGCTCTCGCCCGGCCAGGATGAGCTGGAATATTCCCACGCACGCTCCCCGCTTCCCTTCCCAGTACTCCGGGTTTGGATCGAGCCGTTCCAAAACGTCAAATGCCTTTGCAGCGTAATAGAACTGCCCCATCTACACAACACCAACACAGCTCTATTCTTACACACGTTCAAATTCACTGGCACTGGCAGTCTTGGTTTGGCTGTACTCAATGTTTCCAGCACTGACGTTATGGCCTGTTGTACCGATGTTTATTGACCGCATAGGATAATACAGGCATCAGTAAACTCACGTACGATTGCACTGTGGAGCTGAATTTACCACTCGTGGGATCAATAAAGATTATTCTATTCTATTCTGATTTACACATCTCTGAAGACACAATCTGATTGGGCCTTTAAATTCACAAGACCTACAGATATCAACATGTACTTTATTCTAAAACCCAGCGATTGGTGTAGATATGAAGTGCATGTATGTTAGGAGAGGAGAGCAGGACCTTGTAGCAGTCGTTAGCTATGAGCTGTAGGAGGCTGAAGGAGTCAGATGAGGTCTCCATCTTTAGATAGAGTTCCCACGCCAGCCGCGGCTTCTGGTTCATAATGTCTATAAAAACACAACACCACATCAACTCCTCCGCCCAACTCTTAAAACTACTACTGTGTGAACACAACTGATGAACTCAGACTGGAGTGAGACTGACCAAATATCTTAATATTTGAATGACTATACGTGAGATAAAGACTAGGATAAAACATACAACAGCGGGCCAGCCAACTCAAATACACATAGTCCCCCTTGATCTTGTCACTGTGGATCAGCAGAAACACCTGTTCAGATGAGAATCAGAATGCAATTTAGTCCACATCATCCACACACACACACACACACACACACACACACACAAGCAGGTCATTAGGAGATTCGGTGGTCGAGACTGGACAGCTGTACCTCCCCGGCTTCTCTGTAGTTTCCTAAGGACGCTTTAGCCTGCGCGTAGTTAAAGTTGAACGTGTCGTCAGTGTAGAAGTAGCTCTAAACCCAGCAAGGACAAACAAAGAAGCTCTAGTGAAGACTACATTAAAGACTCATACCTCTAATGGACAGTTCCTCCTGTAATACTGTGCAAATACTAACAGATCAGCAGCAAGGCTCTTGTGTCTACTTCCTGTGTTAGAAAAGTATTTTTGTAATTGGATGGACCCCTGCACTTGTAAAGCTGCTTTGAGACAACATGTGCTGTAAAAAGCATTATATAAATAAATTTGATTTGACATATCATGCTACACGTGTGGGCTGGATGTGTGTACTCTAAGTGTTTTATATATATCGTGTATAGTGTTGAGTAGTGCATAGTGTCGTATATAGTGTTGAGTAGTGCATAGTGTCGTGTATAGTGTTGAGTAGTGCATAGTGTCGTGTATAGTGTTGAGTAGTGCATAGTGTCGTGTATAGTGTTGAGTAGTGCATGTAATGAGGGGTGGCTGTTGTGGTTTCTTTCATGTGTGTGATTTGGTATTACTGACCTTGACTGAGTTAAGGTAGATGAGCACATCCTCAAACTGCTTCAGCAAGAAGAAACAAGAGGCCATGCACTGGCGTCCGGGGATAGTGTCTGAGAGGCCACACACACACACACACACACACACACACACACACACACACACACACACACACACACACACACACACACACACACACACACACATAAAACTTTGAAACCTGATCAAATAATGCCTCAGACTTTCCAGAAGGACGGACGGTAACTACCGCAGGCACGATCAGTAGTGAACCATGCATCACAAGCGCACTAACAAGGGCCTGTCTAGAAAACACACAGAGACCTGTTCACTGCATCAGTGCTAATGCTGCTATTGTTAAAGGGCGGCATTACCACATTCACTGGCAGAGCCTCCAACCAGCTGGAAAAACTGCTGAGCAATCTTTAAATGGTCCCTCTGAAAGAGGAGAAGACACACACACACCGATAAGGTTCCGTAGCACAGGAAACACTAGGAGAGGACACAGACGTGGGGCCTTCCTGTGCACACTACTGCACACTGGCCCTCCGTGCTGTTCCTTGCCAGGACTGGTAAGACATGTTTTGGCAGCTGGATCTGTCTAATGTGCATGTGTGGTGTTGTAGGCAGAAACATGACTCACGGATCCGATCTCCTGTCCCAGTGCTGCGTTCACCACACCTTTAAGGATGTATTCCTGAAGACACAGCAGAAAGTCTCCCATGTGTACGCACACACAGAGACACACGCACACACACACACAAATTGTGGCGGGGGGAGGCGTGGAGAGCCGTAGGGAGGGGCAGGTTGGGGGGGGAGGTGTTCAGCAGTGGGGAGGGGCAGGTTGGGGGGGGGGGTGTTCAGCAGTGGGGAGGGGCAGGTTGGGGGGGAGGTGTTGAGCAGTGGGGAGGGGCAGGTTGGGGGGAGGTGTTGAGCAGTGGGGAGGGGCAGGTTGGGGGGGGGGAGGTGTTGAGCAGTGGGGAGGGGCAGGTTGGGGGGGAGGTGTTGAGCAGTGGGGAGGGGCAGGTTGGGGGGGGTGTTCAGCAGTGGGGAGGGGCAGGTTGGGGGGGAGGTGTTGAGCAGTGGGGAGGGGCAGGTTGGGGGGGGTGTTGAGCAGTGGGGAGGGGCAGGTTGGGGGGGAGGTGTTCAGCAGTGGGGAGGGGCAGGTTGGGGGGGGGGTGTTCAGCAGTGGGGAGGGGCAGGTTGGGGGGAGGTGTTCAGCAGTGGGGAGGGGCAGGTTGGGGGGGGGTGTTCAGCAGTGGGGAGGGGCAGGTTGGGGGGGAGGTGTTCAGCAGTGGGGAGGGGCAGGTTGGGGGGAGGTGTTCAGCAGTGGGGAGGGGCAGGTTGGGGGGAGGTGTTCAGCAGTGGGGAGGGGCAGGTTGGGGGGGAGGTGTTCAGCAGTGGGGAGGGGCAGGTTGGGGTTGGGGGGGGTGTTCAGCAGTGGGGAGGGGCAGGTTGGGGGGAGGTGTTCAGCAGTGGGGAGGGGCAGGTTGGGGGGAGGTGTTCAGCAGTGGGGAGGGGCAGGTTGGAGGTGTGGGGGGTAGCAGTAGGGAGGGGCGGGTGGCGGGGTTTGAGCAGTGGAGAGGGGCAGGTTGGGGGGGCAGAGGGGAGGGGCAGGTGGGGGGTGGAGCCATGGGAAGGGGCGGGCAGGTTGTTACCTGAGGGGTTGTGGGCTCCAGGTCTTTGATGAGGTTGTATGCTTCTTGAACATCATCTAGCACAAAAATAGACAGAGCTGAATAAGCACTGCAGTCTGAAAACACGACGCAGAGTGAAGCGTGCAGGGTGAAGCGTGCAGGGTGAAGCGTGCAGGGTGAAGCGTGCAGGGTGAAGTGTGCAGGGTGAAGTGCGCAGGGTGAAGCGTGCAGGGTGAAGCGTGCAGGGTGAAGCGTGCACCTTGTCGGAGGTAGTAGATGACCAGGTTTAGTCGGGCCTCAGGGATGACATCGATGAGAGGGGGCAGGACCTGCAAGGCGCCCTCCCCGCCACGGAAAACCACCAGGTTGTGACGGATTAGCTCCTTAGCGAACTCAAACGAACTGGAGGAGATGTCAATCAGGTTCTTCAGCTCTGCCTGACGAAGAACATGGTCTCAAACAAAGCAATTTATAGGTGAAAACAGAAGTTCAGGAAGCGCACATAGCAACTAAAGTCAAGCCTCCCAGAACTTTATGCAAGCGGGCCCACAGAACTGCTGCTTCAGTACAACAACTTTCAGCATGCATGATGATCTTTGGACACAGTGATGCGTATCAGGAAACCTGCTTCAAGAGATGTGCTGTGATTCAACAGAAAACCTTTGACTCTGGTGGGACTCGAACCCACAACCTTTGAATGGCTTCAACCTTCCATCTAGAAGTCCAATGCGCTATCCATTGCGCCACAGAGCCAGTACACATTCAGCTACCAGTTACCTATTCTATGTGAGTGATCCCTGTGAAACATTTAAAGGAACTTCCTAACCGCGGTACATTCACCCTGCAGTAACACGGCAGAACACATGTAAACCTCAGTCCTTAGATCAGACAATCTTTATGAAAGTGTGTATGTAGTGTATCCAGAGCGTGTGTGTGTGTGTGTGTGTGTGTGTGTGTGTGTTACCTCAGCAGCCTTGCCGTTGTACAGTCTGAAGTGGTTGCAGGCTTTGAGGTTGAGGGCAATGGTGGAGTCTGGAATGCTTTGCAAGTACACAGCCAGCACCTCCTGGGACACGTCATAGTAATCCAGTTTATAGTAGCACAGAGCCACATACACATTCAGCGCCAGTAACTCCCTACACACAAACCAGAGAGATCGTACATCAACACAGCGAGGCAGATTTCACACAGTTCTGATTTCACACAGGTCTGCAGACTGGAAAATTCACCGTGTATATGCTGTGAAATACAGAGCCTGTTGATCAGGAAGAAACATTTAATCGTTCACACGTGATAAAATCCACATTCCTGGTGTGTATACGTGCTATAAGGAGTGAGGTAACTGCACTTTGATGCCGTGGGCTGAGAAGTACCTGTTCTGCAGCAGGATACGTTTGTAGATGTCGATGGCCTCCTGGTAGTGGGAGCGCATGTAGTGGATGGACGCCAGACTCAGCTGGTCCTCTGTTACGTCCTCCAGGTTCTGGTGGAACCCCATCAGCTTCTTCTCATCACCAAACT